>NW_028186712.1:1207061-1386974 GCF_003343005.1 Rhea americana
ATATATATATATATATATATATATATAAAGATAAAGTAGCTATGTCATCTAATCTACAATCAATTGCATTAATTTCATGGAAGAAAAAAAGATTAATGTTACATGTTACACACTACCTGATTCCTCAAAAGTATTGTTAAATCTAAGAGTAAAACTTCAGGGCATATTTATTCTGCTAAAGATTCATCACTGCAAGTTACATCAGTTCCTCTCTTAAAAATAATGCCTTTCTTGTCATACATTAGCATGTAGATGAGAAATAAAATCCAACTCAATGAGATGCCATTACTCTCCAGGATCTTAGTACAAGTGAGAAAGATTTATGCTGAAATTTTATAACTAATTATGATCCAGAAAAGAAAAAAAAAGAATTTTCTATAGGAGAATGTTCTTGCCTCATGGAGAAATCCTTTTAAGCTATACTTTAGTGTTGGTTGTTTACTATGTTTATCATTTCATTGTTGTAATAGTGAAAGTAATGAAGAAGAATGAAGATATGGTTTTCCCAAATTCTGGATGACCAGCATAACTCGGTTTCAGCAAAATAGTCCTAATGCAGTGGCCCACAATTACAAGAGTAAAATAAAACCCAGAAAAGAAAATTGTAGCCACACTAAAACTAGGTAGCAGCTCTGTCAGCTTCCTCTTCTCCCATATCCTTGGAAAACAGAGATATAAGTATGATCAAGGACCAACCGTGGTTGGTTTCTGATGTGGAATTCTGCTCAGCAAATGAAAACCAGCAGACCACTTCTGTTTACATGGAAGTAGATGCAGATATGTATCACAAAGAGAAAGTTAATTTCTCATTTAAACACATCCTAAACCATTTAGAGCTTCTTAAACTAAACCCCAAACCTTTGGCTACAGTGTAGATCTGCCCAGAGTGCTGATTTACCATCCTCCAGGCGTGGAATCTCACGAAGGGAGAAGGTCCCAGAATTCTTCAACAGAATAGTTTGTTTCCCTTGATTTCAGGGTGTCACCTCACCTAAAATGGGCTTTATAGCAATCAAGTGTTCAGGTAGCAAGGTCAGGTATATCTGTGTGGCAAGATATATCCAGCAGAGAAATTTTGTGATTTCAGCTGGGGACAAATCATTAGAACTATATTCAAAAGCAAACTGTGAAACAGCTCCTTTTTTCAGCTAAAGGCAACATTAATTCTTGCTGATTTTAGTAAGATAAGTAAAATTTGCACCAAATGCCTTTGAAAATCCTACTTTGAATGCTTTAGATGCACCCACCTAAACTTACCAGATCTGTTCAAATTTAAATCACCAATGCTTAATGTTCCTGAGAACATTTACAGAAGAATCAGTGTTAAAACACTAAGCTTTAATTTTCTGTAGTTAAGTGAGTATTTACGTGTGTGATGCTATATCTTTTCATTTTTTAACTCTTCCTGTTTTCTGTCAGAGGAATGAAAGGACACCAGTTTTTCACTATGAAATTTTCTTAGATTCTTTATAACAAGAGCATTGTAATGTAACTCTGAGGGCTTTAAGCCTTCAAGATCCCTTTTAAGTTGTCATCCAGCAGTTGGAAATAGGATCTCCTAAAAGGAACTGCAAAGGCAGGCTGTAAAACTTACCCTTTCCAATTATTTTCTTCATTCACCACAAATCTTAATGGTCAGCTCCACCTCTGTTTTTCCTGAAGTATTACTTTGCTCAGCTCACTCATGTTACACTCTTCGTCAGTCCTTTCCAGATTTTGCCCCACAAACCCAGCAAAAAAGTGAGAATAAAGCTCACCCAGAAGAAATGACTGGCATTTGTTGCAAGATATTGCTTGTACTAGGCAACTTAAAAAAAGAACTTTTATGCCAAGAAGTTTCAGCTTATAATATAAAGAAACACCTACACCTTTAGCAAACACTGGCTGTGGGTGTGTATTTGGATTTTAAACTAGGGAATGAAAGTAAGTTACCTGAGAAAAACACCGCAGTTTTTTTAAGTGTCTTTGTATAAATTACAAGCCTGTAGCTATAGATGAGTAACAATTTTGTTCTCAGTGTGCTGAATTCTTGCATTTCTAGAGTTCCTGTAGATAACCTTTTTTTTCAGAAAATTGTTTTAGAAAATGAGAATTTCACGAATGCTTGTGCAAACATATGTTATTATGAAGACTTGTATCAGAAGTGTTTGTGTGTTACTCCTAAATTATTTTCAGTTTGCCTTATATTATTTAGATATTCACCTGAGGCACAGAAACAGTACCAAACAAAAACAGTATTTGAAGACACAGCTGAAATTTGGATACTAAATAGCTAAAAATATTTTGTGGGTACCAACCATTCATAAAGCAAATAGCGCTTGTATAATAGCTTTCCTGTATAAACACTGTCCATTTACAGAAAATGAACTGAAAATGGGAGCAATCATTAGGCACACGCGCACACACACACACATGCACACACACACACACATAGAAAAGAGGTGCAAATGGTTAATAAAGGTGTTTATCAATCTCTCCACTAGTCTCTACAAAAATAAAAAATCTTAGTTGGAGATCAAGCAAAAAATATTTACTGCTGCTCATTCTTTTTTCATTTGCTGGGCATTACTGAATAGAGGTTATGGATTCTGACCACAAATTTGAGCACTGCTTTCTATTTTTCCTCCTCCGCTGTGTGACACATTTTTTATCAGCACTGGAACATACTCCATTGCGCTTGAAGTAGTCTGACAGCTAACAGGCAGGTTGAATAAATTGTTGCTGTGTGCCTGGGGGTCTACATTTCCCTGCCTCCTCCTTTTTTCTGTTTTCTTTTTTTTTTCCGTCTCCCTGTCCTCCTTCCTCTCCTCTTTTTTGCTGTCCTGTCAACAGTTGTTGAATTCCATTTTTAATGTGTTGTGTGTAATGTATACAAGACTGTGTCCATGGACAGACTCCTCTTCATAGTCATACTTTACACTTCTGGTAGTACATATCACAAGAACAACAGCAATAATAGCTTAGTATTCATAACAAGATATTTTACATGCACAAAATTGGTAGGTATTGTGCTGCCTAATACTGTATTCCTTTAATATTCACTGAAGTGAATGTGACATTAGTAAACCAGGCAGTAGTGCCTTGGCTTTAATCTGGATTGTCCCTTTGATCACATCATGCTTTAGAGGAGTCCATTTGCCAGTAAATCGGCCTGGCCTCTTTGACCTTAAAAAAGAGTATAGTCCCTTCCCACTGCAGTAATGACTTTTTTTTTCCCACATGCCTAGAAAGATGGAGTTTAAGAACTGTACTCTTAGTAGATTATACTGATAGGCAGTAGATCTGCGACGCGTACATTATAGTTTTGCTGGCTTACAATTGAATTTCTTTTCTGTTTGGGTGAATATAATATTGAGCTTGATTTCTGTTTGCTGTGATATGATATGTTCACAACTTTCAAAATTGTGCATGTGGGCATTAGAAAAATTTTCAGTTTAATTCTTTTTATTTCACTACCTGCATCGGGACATTTGAGAATTTGCATAGTGTGTCATGTAGCTGGAGCTGAGTAACTCACAGGCAAAGACCTGCTTTTTAATTATTAGGAACTTCTGCCCTTTATGTAGAGATTAAGAGAGAGAAGAGTGAGGGGAGGGGAATACCAGTGATGAGAACATTTTAAATGTCAAGGTTTTTTTGTGCAGCATGGCTAAGCACAGACTTAGAAACCAGGTGTAAACTCGCAGCTTTGTTGCTTGTTTGCTTTAGCCCAGAGCCTTCACAAGGTAATTAGAACGCTGAAGTGTGGGATATCTGGTGGTGATCTCTTCCCAGGCTGGATCTACCCAGGCTGCGGGAATGAGAACACCCTCTGAGGTGTTAAGGAAGTGTAATTCCTCTTGCAGAGTTTTATCTTCCTTGGCCCAAGTGTGCATGTGGCTAGGGGGGTTGGTAGGCTAACCCAGGCTCAAACCCAAATCTAGCTGATGGAAGTGGCTGGCTGAAGCTGACTAACCAAAGTGGCCCAGAGGGTTCCCGACTTGTTGATATAAATACAAAAACATTACAACCAGCTGGCAGAGTAGTTGCTACCCTCCTCTTTGTACTCTCGTGAAGCTGAGTAAGCCATGTGTTAAGCAGCTACTGAGTTACTCACAGCAATGTTTTATATTGGAACACTGGACCAAAAGCTGTGACATCCAGGCTCTGACTCGTTTTCAGTTTAGGAATTACAGTGAGGATTGTAACACATTATCCTGTATTAAACTATTTGGGGGGGTTGGGGATTATCATTAACAAGAAGCAACGGTGAAATTCCTGCTAGAAAAATCAGTCTTGAGTGAATGGTAAATCAGATTGTAGTTTGCTTTTAACAATTTCTTGGTAAATAAAGCTGTAGTTGTCATAAATTACTTAAATAATGAATTTCATTTATTTGTAGATGAGACATAGAGAATACTTCAGAAGGATGTTCTAGTGTAGTACGTCTAACAAAAATATATTTTAAAAAGCTGCATCTTAGCATGCATACTAATGAGAAAAAAAGTATTCTAGAACTGTCCTATTTAAAGCAGCAGATACTTCCAGCACATTTAATGATGTGCTACAATCCTTTCTGTAATTATGATGCTTTTTATGATTCTTTACAAAGTACAGAAAATGAATTAATCTAATAAACATTAAATTGTTAAACATGTTATAAATTACATGATGCAATTTTCAAATGCTCGAGGTTAATTATTGGATCTGTCCAAAATGAGTAGAGATTACATAAACTTATAGCTTTCTTCATTTAGGTTGGAAGAATGAAAATAGAGGACATCTTCATTTTTATACATTGTGTAAGTTTTATCAAAGCAAATTTATGTTTTTTTCGTTATTTCGTTATGTTATTTTAGGATTTTGGTAGCATTGTATAATATTTTCATATTGACACTTCAACACTAACTGGGATTTCTATTGCATGCTTGTTTTCTGGAACTTATTTTTGAGCAGAGCTGTATTTCTTTTGTTTCCCCAGTCATGTGATATAAATGGTCTTCTTAAGTCACTGGCACGTTTTTTCTCAAGGGCTTTGTCTAAGTTTTGTAAAAGCCAAAGGAAAACTTTCCGTTGACCTCAGCAAAGCTAAATTAGCTCTAATGGCATAGTATTTTATAAAGGTATTTTTGTCACCATGAGATACATAATTAGCTGACAGGTATGGGTTTTCTCAGCTTTGCACCCCCTTGATAGTGCATCCTCTGCTTTCAAAATATTTTTCTAACAAATTTGAAGCAAGAGAAGGATAACTGAAACAAAACAAGATTTACTTCAACAGGAAAATAAATTGCATCTGGTTCCATAGTGTTGGAAGTTTGACATTTCTTACTATGGATCATTCTCTTTGAGGTTCATGTTTTATTATAACTTTATAACTCTCCAGTTTCTTTAATTTAGAGAGAAAGAGAGAGAGAGAGAGAGAAGAAAAACCTGAAGAGTATTAATTTGTAAGCTGGTTGAATTATTTTTGGCATTGCATTAGGTACAAACAACATAAAATACTGCATGTGAGCGTTTTGTGATACTTAAGTCCTACTATCTCATCTAAAAATTTCATTAGAGTTTTATTATGTGCCTGAGAGCCATAAGATATCATCAAATCTACTCTGCAGATCTCTGACATCTGGTCTTATTTTTGTGTTTATGGGCCTAGCAGCAGCCCCCATGGCTAACTCAAGATTTGCTGCTCTCTTTCCATTCTCCAGAAATAACGTTGATGACCCAACCTCTATTGTGTGGCTGGTGCAGAAGTGAATAGAACTGGTCTAAATTAATATTATTCAGCATATATGGTGTTCTTACAAAATTAAAGTTGGAGAAATGTCTTGCAGAGCATACACTGGAGCTAGTGTTAACTGTAAGAACATATCTTGTTCAATACATACTTAGATATTAGTTCCTAGTACTTTTATACTAGTAAAAATGGGCAATTTGTAAGTTTTGTAAACTTCATAGTTACTGATATCCTATCTCATAGTTAAGCAGGGATTGCTTAACTGTGCTCTGGAATAAAAACAACTTCACAGTGTAATAAATACATTCAGTTTTTTAAAGAAATATATTTCGTATATATATATATTTTTGTTCAATATACAGAATCAGAAATCTTGTGTGTTTCAGGAATAAAAACTAGGAGGGTGATTTTGAAGGAACCATCTGTTGGCATAGAAATAAAGAATGAAAAATTTGGCTCCTGAAGCTTTTCACATGAAAGAAAATTTAAAAGCATCTAGAAAATTTAAAAAACTTCACCTCTGCCTTTCAAGAATGGTGAAAAACGTTGTTCTATTAAATTGCTGGAAATGGCTGACTGTTACCAGGTGCATGTGTTCCTATTTGACAAATCATATTATTTGGCCATGTCTAAATCAGACTTTTATTCTTGCAATAAAGTGAGTTGTGGGCCGCCAATAAAAATGAAATATGTGTTACAATTATAAAATGCTGATGCAGAACTTCTTAAGTTAGTTCAAGGCCAAATAGTTATACGTCAGCCTATGGTGATACAAGTTAAAATACACATTCTACACTGGAACAAATTTTATCCGAAGATCTAAATCAATACTTTTTCAAATAATAATTATGAATTGTTCTGTGCTGCACAAGAACAAAACGTTCCTATATATCAAGGGATTATTTGTAGATCTGGTGAATCTTCACCTTTGGAATTCAAACTGGTGTAGCCAAGTCTATATTTCATAACAAAGGATTTAGAATATGTACCCCAAGCCTTTCACATCTCAGTATCTCAGCATTTTAGTGTGAAAAAATGTTTCCTATTAAGTATGAAATATGGTCTTCATAGTATCTGTAGATGATTGTTTTAGCATTCATCTGAGCTGGCTGCATACCTTGGATCCAAATGTTGTTAGATTCATTTGATTATTAAAATAAAATATTGTTGAAAATTATTTACTAGTCAAGTTAAAATTCTGTAATTTAAAACTCACCTGGCTGTATTGTGTCATTTATAATTACTACTGTTTGAATTAACAGTATTTGGTACAGTGATATATGTAGTCGTAGTTTTTTAAACAATGCATAAAAAGCTAACAACTCCTCAAAGAAGTGTTTTAAAAGTAAGTTTTTAAAATAATTGATTTCCAGACTTCCTTTGGAGTTAAGTTTATAAGACAGTAAGATGAGCCTGGGTTGCTCAGGAAATAAAGTTCATATATTTTCCAGTAGCTGCATACTTTAATAGACTGCTGCATTATTCTGTTAAGCATTGCGCAACATACACTTTGGTTGCAACTCCAGTTATTTTGAGAAAAATGAAGTGGCTTTTTCCTACTTCTACTTCCAGGACTCTCCCGCTCTCTATCATTTTCTAATGTATCACAGAGCAATTGCAGTTCCTAATTTCTGAGCTGCATTGCATTACATGAAGAACACAATAAACATGCTAATATAGGAAGCAATTGACATATTACATCCATCTCAGAGTCAGTCTATGAATGTGAAATACTCCAGGGACTTCTGTGTATACACTGTACTATTTTACTGTATGCTAACTCTTTAGATTCAATAAATGGACCTCACAGAGTGAAATTGCCAACACATGTTGTAAACAGGGAATTGTGTCGTGCAGTATTAAAGCTAATAACTTGAATTGCAGATAAATGCTGATTGATCTGCACGTGGCCTTACAGTGCCAGTGACTATGTTTACTATTCAGTTGTGAACTACCTTTTCTGTGGAAAGATCTTCTAAATGTTCACTTTGATAAACCAATCAATTTCATATTTAATTAATGAATTATTTTAAATAAACCTAATTAGAAAAACAAGCTATGTCATGTGATTTGTTAGGAAAGATCTGTGGAAAGATCTTCTAAATGTTCACTTTGATAAACCAATCAATTTCACATTAAATTAATGAATTATTTTAAATAAACCTAATTAGGAAAACAAGCTATGTCATGTGATTTGTTAGGTCGTTCTGTTACTTGTGTGTTTTGTGAAGAAGTGTAGGGGATGGAGAGGAGGAAGAGAAAGTGAGAGGAAGATGAAGATGAGGAAACAAAAACAAGCTTTAGCACATGGAAGAACTTTCTGCTGTCTTGACTTGATTCTCCCTCTCCTACTTTCCAGATGTGATAGGGATTTATGTAGGACCAAAATCTACCCTGAAATCTGTGGTCTAATGTTACTGATTTCACTGGAGTTTATTTCCATCAAAATTAACTGGTTTCTCTTGGACTGATTTTTTAAATTAGTTTTAGATTTTGGTGTGTTTCTCTCCTCAATGGCAAAAAGGGTGTTTCAGAGATGATTTTGTGAATGAATATATGATTTAGACATTTAGATACTTTAAAAGATTTACTGCTTTTATCTATTAGGCCTCTATATAGCTGAAAAATAACTGTCCGTGAATGCCAAGTGGGCACATTTTCTGATTCTGAAAATCTGAGAATTGGGGAAGTTACTTAATAATTGGCCCAGAGGCAGAGATCAAATAGGCTTATGGTTAAACACGTATTTGGCTGAGCAGAATTTGAGTGAAGTAACTGACACTGCACGTCAGAATGTGATCATGAGAAACTGATGAAGGAGTAAAGGCCAAGGCCTCTCACCCAGGAAGTGAAAGTCCGCTACGTGACAAAAGCTAATGATGGGTCTCGGAAGGTAATAGGAGAAAACCACTTTTAGATACGGGTTCACTCCAAAACCAATGTGCATGTTAAATGTGTTCCTGATCAGCGAGGTTAAGATTCATTTATACTATGTACTTTGAGTGTATCTAAAATCTAGAAAAAAACCCTTTGAGCCAGCCATCAGGATTTATATTAGATATTTTGAGCCAAATTACAGCTGTCCACAGTCAGAATAGCAGAGGTTGGAAGCCATCTCTGGAGATCATCTGGTCCAACACCCCTGCTGCTCAAGCAAGATCACCTAGAGCAGGTTGCCCAGGACCATATTCAGTCAAGTTTTGACTCTCTCCAAGGATGGAGACTCCACAACCTCTGGGTAACCTGTTTGAGCGTTTGACCACCCTCATAGTGAAGAAGTGTTTTCTTTTGTTCAGTTTCCTGTACTTGAATTTGTGCCCATCGTCATTCATCTTGCACTGGGCACCGCTGAAAAGAGTCTGTCGCTGTCTTCCTTACACTCTCCCTTCAGCTATTTATGAACATTGATAAGACCCCCCTTGACCATTCTCCAGGTTGAACAGTCCCAGCTCTTGCAGTCTCTCATTGCATGAGAGATGCCCCAGTCTCTTAATCACCTTTGTGACCCTTTGCTGGGCTCACTCCAGTATGTCCATATCTGTCTTGTATTTGGGAGCCCAGCACTAGACCCAGCACATCAGCTGTGGCCTCACCAGGGCTGAGTAGAGGAGAAGTATTATCTCCCTCAACTTGCTGGCAGTGCTCTGTCTGATGCAGCCCAGGGTGTTGTTGGCCGCCTTTATCATGAGAGCATGTTACTGGCTCATGTCCTGCTTGTTGCCCACCAGAACCCCCAGGGCCTTCTCTGGAAAGCTGCTCACCAGCCTATACTATGCAGTTGAGAGAAGGAAGTTCAAAGTGGGAGTCTGCCAGGAATTCTGTCACCTACTCTCAGGCCTCATTAAAAAAAAAAGCACATTCAGGCTTTTCCTAGTGTGAGCTCCCCTCAGAACATCTGCTGACCTCGTGTCAGCCTGGAGCTTGCCCAGGTGCCTGCCAGTCTCAAGGACTGCCACTCGTGCTTTGCACTTAACTCACCTCCTTCATAGTACTGCTGGTCTTCATTTTTTCTATCATTTAGTCCTCAATAACTAGTTAATAACTAGAAAAAAACTAGGCTTTCTGTGGGAAGCAGCACCTGCAGGCACTGAAACCACTTTGCAGCCTTCAGGGTGCATTCATTTTCGTATACAGGGATTTATATTGATACCTCCAAGAGGTGATAGTTATCATCCCTCTCTTATGAGAAAGTATGATAATCACTCTCTCATCTTGTAACTAGTAGAGTCGTGAACATGGCAGGTGTTATCCTTCCCTTCTTTTCTATTTTAATTTTATTTAGATAATTATTGGTTATTTTTATGTTATTCAAAATCTTATCTGTAAAAAGCTTCCTGGTAGGTTTTGTTAATACAGAGCTCTGTCCCTCACAAAATCATCTTTTTCATAGCACAATTTAATCATGCTTCATCCCACCATTAATAAAGAGAAATTGATTATTGCATCAGTAATATTTTTGTTAAAACTGATTTTCTTTATTTTTTTTTGTTCTCACAACAAACTCTTTATCAAAAAGTGAACTGTTCATCTGTATTTACATGAATGTATGTTTCATTTTTTAAAAAAAGGTACAAGGGTTAAATGACTCCAAAATTAGATTTCAGAATCTTTAAATTAGTAATTTGGGTGTTATGTGGTTATTTTCACAAG
Source organism: Rhea americana (assembly GCF_003343005.1). NCBI lineage: Eukaryota > Metazoa > Chordata > Aves > Rheiformes > Rheidae > Rhea > Rhea americana. The sequence continues at coordinate 1,217,428 of NW_028186712.1, forward strand.
TGTGTTTTTATTTTTAATGATTTACCAAAATAATGCTTCTGTTCATAACAGATAAAAATGATAACATGATCCCAAATCTAAAGCAAGCCTTATGGTGGCGTGTAAGTAACTTCATCTAATGAATAGCAAAAATTCTCTAATACATTACTTGAGTCAGAGCTTTTATTGGAAACAGTTATTAAATTCTAGGAGAAAATACAATTTTATAACAAGGAGCTCATATACTTAGGAATGTTTATTATCCTGTGTCTTGTTATTATGGTATTATTCTAAACACCAGTACGATATACTGGTGACATTCTATATTGGAAAATGTGGAAGTCATTAGAAACACATACTTTTGCCGTTGAGCTGTCTTCCATTAACACATCTGTTTAAGGTAATAGTACATGCAACTTCCAGTGAAATGCTGCCCTGAGTCAACTAAGAAAGTATTTTTTACGTTTTTTTAATATATTTGATAAATAAGTACAATGTTCTGAATAAATGTCCAAGCCCATAGAAAAAGGTGTTTATATTATATTGCACATGCAACATACAATTAGCATGAGTTTTTATGATGGTAATTTTAGTTCCATGCTCTTTATGACATGTCAGCTTGTGGTGAGACTTTTTTAAAAATTTCAGTACAGCTGTTAAGGGGTGCAGCTTTTTTCAGATGGTTCCATCAGCTCATGGCTTAAATTAGAGTTTAAGGTGAATGGAAACATTTAGCTTATTGATTCTGTTCCAATTTAGGAGATTACCCCATAGCTCTAATTCACGCAAAGAGCCTCACTGGGGAGATTTTCAAAGTCACAAATAGAAGTCAGACCCCTAACTCCACCAAGTACTGAAAACTCTATTACAGCTTTCTGTCTGGATATAAGAAAACCCAGTTCCCATTGTTATTTTAATAAGTATCTATCTTCTGCAACAAGGCTTTGAAAATGTTCATCAAAGCAGTGGAGGCCGGATGCTCATAGTTCACTGTAGTTCCACTACAGTCAGTGAGTTATTTTCATCATTAGGGACACAAACCATATCATTACTAAAATGATTATAAGTTACTTAGTCTGCTAATCATAAAATTCAGCTTTAAAGAATTAAGTTTTCTCAGCTATAATGGAAAAAAGAAAAAGCATTTTTGAAAAAAATCCAATCATTACCACCGATGCAATGGCCTGTTAAAGTCATTCTTGAACCTGGATTTCTTTTTATAAGACTAAGTCATTGACCTTCTTTCTTGCTCTGATCAATATGGAAGCACTGTAGGGGAAATGCACTCACCCGACTGGATACAGATAGTAATGTAATACTGTTACTGTGTTGCAATTTGTATTGGAATAAGGTTGGCAGGTGCTGAAAAAAATTTATCCATATCTTTATACTTGGTTCTGTACATATTGTCCTAGTTTTTTTCCCTCTCTGTGTGCCAGATGAGTTACTCATGTTTCTAGTGCCCTCCCCTGCCCCCCACAGAAATGATCTGATTTGGTATTCCAGTGTCATGCCCCATTCAGAATACTTTGTAGAAAGCAATTTCTTTTTCTTAAATGAACAACATGAATAGTAGGCATATCCTCACTTTCAGGGATAAATTTCATTTTTTTAAAACTTGATATGTTGGCTCTAGTTTCTGCAGAAGTGCAGAAGAGGGTCAGTGAGTAAGGTGTATTGTACTGTAATTTCATGTGACCTACTCAGAATGAACTGCTGAAATAACACCACCCCCACTCTGATTCCTCATCATGTGCTGTTCACTAATGTTGGCACAGTTCTCAGCCTAACTACCTTTCATCTTCACCTTTTCCATATGATAGATCAGCACTGAGTAGGTATTGGTTCTAATAGAAGCAGAAGATGCAGAAGAAGGAGGTGAGAACTCGTAAGTGGAAGATATTATGGGGGGAAAAAAAGAGAGTAGGAAAGTGAGATAAAAGGTGAAGAAGTCAGAGCTAAGTGGAAATGAGATTTCAGAAAAGAGAAATTAGCAAAAAGGGAAGAAAGTCTAAAAGCATACAGAAGAAATGAGACAAGGTTTGTCTCTCATCTTGCAATCTTAAGATGTCCAGATCTTCTCTGAATAGTTTCTTGAAACCTACTAAAGCTGTATTTGAAGTGTGGGAGAAAAAATAAATATAGAAATGCAAATTAGGACTGTCAAATTAGCCAACATTTTTTCCCCCAAAAACAGGACAAGAACAGTTTAGTAGTTTATTTTTGGAGTCAAGTAATGTTAATAATAACATTAAACAATATCATTTTAGTTTCTTATGTTTATTTTTATCTGAATATATCCTTATAATTCACCACCACTCATTATAAACCCCTACCTTTGGCTGAGTTATTAGGATAAAGATTACTAGTTTGTTAGAACAGATAATGATGAATGACTTGTATACATTAAATGTGTTTGGGACATGTTTAATCCGTAAATTTAATGTTAAAGCATGAATATTGTATTCTAAAAGCTGTCATCATGGTTGAGGAAGCGTTCTTGCAGTAGTCTCATACAACTTCTCATTTATGCCAGCATAAAACATTGGTTATGCTGGGATATCCATTCACATAGAACTGTGTAGATGTTTTCTAGTTGTACAAAAAAAGCTAAATGGTCATCACAAGAAGACACACCAAGATGGCTAGTTAGGGGGTTGAAACAATAGGAGACTGAGTGCCTTTGAAAGACTGACTTGCCATAGTATAATAAAAACTGGTGTAAAGGAGCTCTTGCATACACTTTTTTTTTATTATTATTATTTTTGGTAGTATGAGGATTTAGTACTAGAGCTGATAAGAGATACTGAAATGTGATGCTTTTGCAAACGTAGTGCTTTCTTTACTAATAGTGTGTTTGGGATTCAAAGTCTGCAGGTCTTTTTGCTATCAAGTATTTTTTTATTGTGTATTGCCTAGCAACTTTTTGTAGCTGTAGAAAAGGAACATGCATGAAGGAACCTTATTTGGTAGCCTGCAGGTAGGCTGTAGCATCATGGCACACTCAGTATATTCTAGATATCTAGTGTAATCTACCTAGCTCAGCTAGGATGGGATTGCCAAGCTGTTCTGGTCCTTAGCTCTTCAGCTATTTCTTTTGTTTTGCTTTTTTTCATAATGATTGTAAATGCATGAACTTTCCAGACTTCGTGGTGTGAAGGTGCAGTTACCTTCACAGGTGCAGAACCTTCACAGCTAGCTCAGTTCAAATAGCAGCCAGTAAGAAACATTTTCCCATACAGGCTTTAGGTAGTTACGATGTCTCAAATGTCTAGGTCAGTTAGGAAGGCTCTCTGATTTTTTTTTTCTTCATGCCATTTTGGAATTATCATGTAGAAACTTATTTCACATTCTTAACAGCAACAAACAAAGCTCATCTACTGCCTGTTTACAAATCAGTGTTTCTTTTATTTACATCCTGATGGATTTAAAGGGTGTCTATTGCAAGTAGAGGAAGTATGTTTTGTATAATAAGAAAAAAATTCACTCATAACTCTTCCTTTTTTTCATGCTAATTGGGCCAACAATGTGGAATTTCTCTCAAATGTCTCAGTAGCAACTAACCTAGCTTTACAGACATTGTCTAATGCCACTCCTGTATAGCCAGATGGGAAAAACAAGAGTCAAGTAGTGTTCTTTGATCTTTATATGTGTTTTGAAGTCTCTCTTATAGTTGATGGCCTCAGACCCTTGCACTTTAAAATTGTCTGTGTTATCTTGAGGGCATAAGGATAGATGGCAAACTGATAAGGCATATGGGTAAGGGAAATTATTTTTTTTCCTCATAAAACAGACCATATCTTTTAAGATTTTTATTGAGAAGAACTTTATTCAGTGCTAATTTGATAAGTGAGTATATATGCAGAGCTGGTTGACCTAAACCAAGAGTAGTTTAATCAAATGTTACTTTAATCAAGATGAAATAGTATATTCCAAAACTATTTTTTTAACATTGAAACTCTCACTTTGTTTATGTGTTTGTGAGCTTAGCAAGAGCATGTATACATACTTACATACATATATATGCAGTTAAATTTTTATACTCCTGTCTATTTATGCAGAACATACTTGTTTTCCTCTATCACTAAGATCTTAAAGGTGACAGCAAACTATATAATGTTACAGTTCAGAGTTCAAATGCTCAGAAATGATGAAATTAACAAAATAATAAAGTATATGCCCTCACAAAAAAGTTGAGTTTTAAGACATAGTTGTGCTAGATCATAAACTTTTTAGTGGAGAGGTAATGTTATTTTATATGTTTATACAGTGTTGAGTGCACTGCTGGAGTTCAGTAAGTAAACAGTAACTGTAAAGGTTATGTTAGCTGGATAGTAAATTTTGCATTTTTTTTTACTTTTATGCATTTGAATCTTAATGTACCCATAGTTTGTTGCCTTGAGCTTTAAAAAAGAGTAAGTAAATAGTAAGTTTGATGATAAGAGATTGTAAGGAGTATTTTGCACGCTCCTTGAGCTATGGAAAGACTCAAGATCATTTGGTGATTCTGTTTAATTGTTCTTTATTACAAGCAAACAAACAAACAAACAAAAAACCCTACCAAGCTGATCTGAGAGCTTTACCATTTCCCCAAATTTGCAGGAGTAAAACAGCCGAACCTGGTCGTTGTGCACTGCTGGATTACATGAAGGTGCCATTCACTACACAGAACTGGACTTTTTTCATGGTAAATACTGCTGCATATGAGTTGATCTCCCCAGAGCTATTAGATTTATGGGGGCTGCAAAATAAAACTCAGGACATTTTTAGCTTTACTGAGTTCTGTAATTGCTGTCCTGTCAGGCCTTAAGGCTCTGTATGACTGCCTCATGGAGGCTGTCTAGTAGACATCAATTTTTGTCTTTCTTTTAAAATGTGAGACTATTGCAGAAGTACATCAGAGACAACCATACAACGATTGTCCTATGTGATAGTAGTTTAAGTACTACTTATACTGTAGAAATATATTCTACCTTGTTTTGCAGACCTGATAAAGATGCTTTAAAATAAAGGATTCTGGGACCTTAAAGTGGACCTCTCATTACCTTCCATGGTAAGACAAGCAATAGATAGGGTTTGGGAATAGGTTAAGAGTTGGCACAGTCCTAATCTGACTTTCAGGTGAGGATGACTCAGGAGCTGGTGCTTTGCTGTTCCTTGTCATTCTATCTCCTCTCACTAATAAATCTGCATGAGGGCTTTCTTAGACCATCAGTTTCTAACACAATTAGTAGCGGATTCTTTAGAAGAGGCAACAGAGAGATCTCTGTGTGAGGAAGTGACTTGGGTTTGTGAAGAGTGAAGTAGGATTTCTCTGCTCTCATGAGGGTTTTACTACTACTTTACTATTGTATAGACTTCCAGGATGAGAGGCTATAGCTTCCATCATGTCTCAGTGAATGAGATATCCTTGCACTGAAAAGAGCATAGCTCTTTTAAGCCCTTTCTAGAATGCTTTGCCAAGATGCTACAGAGAGCTCTGCTATCCAGAGAAGAAGGTAAGGGTGAAGTCTCTAATAAGGAGAGAGAGAAGTTTAGAAAAAATTTTGCCCTTTTTGGATTAAAAAAGAAAAACTCTTTGAAAGCTATCTGATGCAAGGAGAGAACCATTCAGTAAATTAATTGCTAGTGACTTTTTTCTGTGACCTGGTGGAACAAAAACCAAAAGTCTGTGGCATAATGAAAACTGAGGAGAAAAGACATTAAGTAGGTCTGAAGATTTTAGAGAATCACCGATACTGACGTTAGAATGATCTAGTCTGACCCACTGCATAACACAGACCATCATACGTTGATTTGGTAATTTTACCTTTTAGTCCTTAACTTCTGACTGAGCTGCAACATAAAAGTTAGAAAGACATCCAGTCTTGGTGTAACATCTTCAGGTGGTCCACTGCATCTCTGAAAATGTTGTCCCTGTGGCTAATTCCAGACTTAGTTATCTTCCTTTTGAGTAAACGTCTAAATTGCTAAGGAACTCGCATGAGCAGAAATTACACTGTAGAAATGGAAGATAGCTACGTGAGCCATGAAACACTGTATCACATAGGAACAAGTCACCTTTTATTGAGCTTCTCACCGTTGATTGCCTCATCAGTTTTATGTGATACTATTCCAAGGTGAAGATAATGGATTGGCATTGCACCTATGTCAGTAATTTCCCATTGTCCTGGTAACCAGCAACATTGCGCATGAGGTACTCAGAAAAAGTGATAAAAAATCCTTTTTGGTGACATGATTTATGCAATCTGATTGCATTTTTGGTTTGAATGAAGAGGTGAATGGTTATTCATGAGATGCTGGGTTTTGGGCATCCCTGCGCATCCATGAGGCTGCGAAGTAGCTTTTCTGCAAGAATCAATGCGTTTTCCTTTGATAGAATAAATGGATGCCACCTGTGCAAATATCTCTGTACTGTTTTTGTAACCTTAAAGGTATACTTCCATTATCCTTGTAAGGTGACAAGCAGCCTGGCCCACAGTTCTGAAATTTCTGTTCAGTCTATGTAAGTCTGCATACTGGACTAAACAGTTGTGTGGTTTGAGAACTCAGCAGGAATATATTAAAATACTGTGTTGATGCACTATTTTACTTTTGCACAGCACTGAGCTCAATGAGATTTGGATCCTAGACCAAGTTAAGGATAAAAATCATTATATCTAAGGTTTGGTTTTTGTCTATGAGGCAGCTCAAGTTTTTGGCTTGGGGTTTGGTCTGAGTCATTCTGGAATTCCACACATTGGTTATTTTACTTGAAAATCTTTATCTTTTGTCCCTGAAACAGTGCACTGCAAACTGTAAAACTGCAAAGCCTCTTGGTTTTGATGCTCAGAAATGCAGCTGTCATTTAAAAAGACAACATATCTCTATTCATACTAAACTCAACCATTCCACATTACTGCTACTGTACTCCTAAAGGACCAGCTTGTATTAATTGCAGATTTTTTCTGTACAATATTCTGATACAGTAGGCAATTTGTATGCTTAGGTATCTTACATAACTAGCAGGATGATGAGTCATCTGTGAGTGCGTGACTATCGACTCGATATGCTTCCCTGGCATGAGATAAGATGACAAAAAAGTGGAATTAGAATGAGCCAGAAAAAGGCAATCTGACATTCCAAAGAACTTCTTTTAACTCTGTATGTTACCGTAAGAGTTATTTTTATTATGGGATAGAGGCCCCAACAACAGGCTCTCGCACTGGTTCCCCCTTTTCTTTCACCTATAAATGTGACCTCTGTAGCATAAAAGGATCACAAAGAAAACAAATCCCTTCATGAGGAAATTCCAGTGAGACAAGGAGTCTGTCAGTGACCTGGGTCTGTGCAGGGTCCCGATGCAGAACACCCCTGCGTTCTGGTCCTCCATCGGGAGGCTGCTGGGGTTACAGCAAAACTAAAGGCAACTTGTAATGTGTGACAAGCTTAAGATTTGACAGATCACTAGGTTCTTTGTGTTCTGTGCTGAAAATACCTTTGCTTTTTGTGCTGGACATAGCTCGCCCAAACTGAAATAACTGTGATTCTCCCTTCCTGATATCACCAACGGTCGGAATGAAACTACAGAATATTCCTTTCCCAATTCCCTGTGTCATGTTCATTTTCTCCTTTTGAAGGACTTATGGCTAACTTCTTTAGTAATCATGGAGAACATTCTGATACAGTATATCTGCTGTCATCTGAGGTCTGCCAGTCCCAGGTTAAAAAAAAATTCCTCCTTGCCTCATTTTGAAAGGTATCACTAACACCGAGAGGTCTAGATGAATGGTTTCAGGTGTTTACAAGTGGTCTCTGTGCAATATTTCAATAGCGCTAATCATTCTGAGTTCAAATTTCTTAAAGGGCAGGGTCTATAAATACTATGAGTGAATAGATAGGTATATTTTTAAGACTCAGATAGGGTACTTCGACATTCCTTCTCTGTAATTTGAAATTATATCTAGATATAGATATATATCCAGTGCTTTATTCAAAAATCTCTTTAATTCCAAGGGTCAGTTACAATAATGGCATCAACCCAACATATAGCATGCCATGTGTGACGCAGATCTGCTTGTAGAATGCTAATTCATTAATTTTCTGTTAGGAAAATGAGTATTACACACTGTATAAATAAGCTACAGTCATAAGCATTGCTGAGGCTGATGTGTGCGATGCTAAAAAACCCACTTATTTTGCAGTAATTTATTTCAGTGAATATAAATGTATATTTGATCCAGACAGGGTACTGGGCACTGAGGTAAGGCATTTAGACTAAAACCCTCAGTCACAGTAATGAGTGAAAAACACTCTGAGTTTAATGTGATTTATAGTGATTTTAAACTCACAGGATCAAGCCTTACAAGGCCTCCACAAGTCGGGAATGGTGACAGGGTTAGTAGATAGTTATTGCTACAGCTCTGCTTTGAGACTATGTAAATCATCATGGAGAACTCTATGGGCCAGCTCCCTGGCATTCTTAGATACTATGTTAAATAGCTTAAACAATAATAGAGTTAATTCTAAAAACACTGCAGTTTGCATAGAATGCTCGTTGCTCAGAGGCTGGTTTTGGCTTGCTTGAAAGGTAGAGGTCTGTTATATAACCTACATTATATACAGACAAGAGCAACATACATTCTCAAAGCTTTTCTTCCTGTGTATTTCACTGTTAGTGAACTGTTCCAGGGTCTGCTGATAGAGAGGTAGCATTGTCTATATTATTTTCCCCAGGAATAGAAGACATTTATGCTAAATATGAGAGAGTTATTGAGCAGCTTAAAAATGTTTCTTTTTTAAGCCTTTCTTTTTCCTCCTAGATACTTCCTTTTTCCTCCACTCCTCTTCCCTTTGCCACCTTTTGTCTGTGAGTAGGGGAGGAAGCTCTACAAACTGCTCTTGTTGATAAATGTAATGAGTGCTGAGTGTCAACATCAAGTGTTTTGTGTCATCAGCTCTTTGAAACTGCAGTGAAATATGCAAGTCAAGGAGAAAAATCCCCTCTGGTTTCAGCCTGGCAGTATCCTGTGTTACAGTGCTGTGGGGAATGTTGATAAACATTTGGAAGAGCTGAGAGGTGGCAGAGGCAGGTTAGGAACTAGTGGCTTCTGATAGACCAAAGAAAGCTGTCAGTTCATCTCTTAAAACATCTGAATCCCAGATTCTCCTATTTAGAGGAAGCTTTTACATCTGTTTTCTTATTACATTCCCTGGATAGAGGAAATAAACAATACAATGGAAATATAATTTTTAATAAACTTTTCTAATACAAATAATACTTTACATCTTCCTCTGCCTCTGCTGAGTAGATGCTGTTATCTCCAGTTATTCATTCATAAAGAAAGTCTTCTAATTTATCAGTACTCTAGGTAGAGTTTTTTTTTTTTTTTTTTTTTTTTTTTTTACCTGGCATGGCTGTGCTGTCATTGCTGCTGCTGCTGTGGCTGGTGGAAATAACTGCTGCTGTGGACATCTCACCTAGAATAAAAGCAGGGTCAAGGTGGAGAGGTGAAAAGAATCGTGAGTAACCTGGGCTCTTCCTTCTCTTCTTTGCTTTTTATTTGAAGAAATGTGTTAGGCCTCATTTAGCTGCATAATTCTTCTTCTCTAGGAGGTTATTCTTTAATAATAACCTTAAGGCCATATGAAATTAGATATTTAAATATGTATGTAGAAAGCTTGGGCCACACCTTCTGTGTGCTCCACACATCTGCAGTACAGTCCTGTATTTCACTGAAAGGTTTTTTAACAGCTGGTGCTGATTAACTCCTGTATTTCCAGAGAGTTGTAAGACTTGTTCTAGGCTATAATCAGCTGTACTATTTCTATTTATAATCTTACTGTTTTGTACATTGCTACAAATGTTGATATTGAAAAGACTAGCAAATTTTTATAACTGTACTGTTCATATAAAGGGACTGTGTAACCACTATGATTATGCTAGGTAACTTTATTGATATAAATAGTATAACTGCAGTCTAAAATCTTTGGATTTAGAAAAGGAGATTTAACACAGTGCTGCAGATTGTGCAGTGTTTATCAATGTTGCACTTAAAAAGAGAAAAGAATATTGCTATTAAAAAGGAAAGTAGATGAGTCATGATAATACTTGTGAGTGAGACCTGCAGAATTTCTTAGTGCAGTGTCTGACTGAAATATCCAGATGATTTTTTTTCATTTAAAGGGCAACTCAGTTCTTGCTGAGATAATTGTTTACTCCTGTCTAGCAATATAAATAAGCATGACCATTATGGAGAATATACTCTTGTCATTATATTTTTTGAGATATCTAGGAAGAAAAAACATGGAATATTGAAAAGAGAAAGATTTTCAGTTTAATTCAGCTGAATATGGTATGATGGATTAGAAAACAGTGTGTTTTGATTGATTAGAAGATAGATTAGAAAACAGAAGTCTCTAAAATAACAAGAACTTGAAGGGGTGGCTGTTGGTATCCTTGGGAAGGATATTACCTTGACAGTCCTGTTATCTGAAAGTTGGTCTGCAGGTTGAATATTTCCTAAAGTATGAATATACATATAAGTAAATCTGCTGCTTCATTTGGTCTCCCCAAGTTATCACCCTTAAAGAAAGAGGCTCTGGACTGAATGTAACTGAAGACTGAGTCGTCTGTTCGCAAGCATTTCACATCTAAATAATACACTGAGGGAACTGCATTAGCAGGCTGTTAATATGTGTGTAAGTGCTGCACATAAATAGCATCCTATGGCTTATAAATATTTAAGCATATTAACTAATTATGCCTAAAAGAGCCCTTTAATTTAATGGATGTGGAAACTGAGGCATGAACAGTGATAAGGCTTGAAATATGTTGATTTAAATTTTTCTAAGGCATGTTTCTTGCTGAATAAAAAGATCTTCTAAAATATGTATGTGTGTGTATATATGTCTGTATATCTTCTCAAGTACTACCTTTGTTGAAAAAAGCTCCTAGAGTAAAAATACTGTGTTCTCACTTCCAAGATGTTAGTTTTCAGATCTTTAAAAGCTTGTGATGCTGAGTATTTGGATTGAAATTTTAACATGAAGAACTGAAATAGATGCAGCTACAGATATTAGTTTCTCACAAAAGCATTACTGAAGAAAAGGTAATCAGTTTGGGACGGCATTTAGCTGGATGAGCAAATTACACAGAGATTCAGGAGCTAAGGAACACCATATCTTTTGGAATTTGTAATACATCTATGGTAGGTCATTTAATGTCATCAGTATTAATAATTTGATTTTCTGGATTCAGAGTCTTTCTACTGTCAGAACAGAGGGCTCTCAATCCAGCACATTATAGGAAATTACTAGGATTCAGTTAAAAGAAAAAACAAGGATGTGAATTAGTTTTTATATTCTATCCGTACTATGATTCTTAATTACTTGGAGAGATGAGCTATGGGATGAGCAAGACTTATGGGTCTGATTCAGGTCTCCTTGAAAGTAAGAGAAGATGTTTGGATCAGACCCTAATGCTCCTTTTATCTAAATATTAGCAGTTTTTTTCACAACAGTTGTTTAGCAAGAGAGGTTTTCCGGGAATATTATTTGCAATGTATACCATTTGGTTTTGCTATCTAAAATGCCAGGATTTCTCTAGTAGCAGAACATGCACATATCATGGTGGAGCTGGAGGCCACGAGAAGTAGACATCTTTCTGAGAAAGGAGACAGCCAAAATGTTATGTAATTACCGATGTTGTTCTGCTTTTCGGTTGCTATTAAGACGGTATATTTGCCTGTCAGTTTATATAGTGTTTGAGAATGTACTCTTGCTTATTTTTGCACATCTAAATAAAAATTCTAATAGTCTAAAAAAGTGTGATTATGTACTATACATGTTCATTTAATTGCTTAAATTACATAACCCAAGCCAAAATTTACTTCAAAATGTAGCTCTTAACATAGGAATTTTCACTGAGGCATTCAGATTTAGTAGTCAAGCAATGCTTTAAAAGTCTCCTAAATTTACAACATACATAAATTTCAAAGTGGTTCTGCTCCAGGTGGTTAAAACAAATAACTTTGCATTTCTTTTGATTGTCTGTGATGCTCCTCAACCCCCCTATTTACAGAGATCGTGATAAGTTTAGAGGCCTAAAGAATTGCCTGGAAAAATTGTAGTGATTCAAATTCTAGCTGTATGTCTCAAGGGCAAGAGAGCAAGGACCACAATAAAACTCTAATGAGTGGGCTTTGCTTCACCTGAGCTTACACCTCCTTGGAAGAAGCTTTATTCTTCTCTTTCTTCTGTAAGGGTCTTGGAGCAGGAAGTTTCCTTGTTTCTGATGGCTCCATGACTGAAATGAGTGGAATCACGTTTTGGGAGAATATGGAGAAATGATCATCTATGACAAATGCAACAACAGCAACAAAAAATAGTATGTAGGGAAGACAAGGGGATTTATTCCCATATGCATCTGTACTTGTCTTTTGCCAACATTATGAGGTGGAGGGTCTTGGAGGAAGCATTTTAAAACATATAGAAATTAACATTATTACATCTTTATGCTATGGTGTCTTCTTCAGGCGTATATTGCTACCCCTTTTTGTTAATTTTATTTTTAAGAAAGCCAGTGATGATTGTTTTGGATGTCTGTATCTTACAATTTACATGGTTGTGGTCATAAGAAATAATATACAATTTCATCGTTATTTTGATGCTGAAGTGGCAAGTACAGACTGCCTTATTACTCCTCAGAAAAACAATATTGCAATACTATTGCAAAAGGAGGTTTGCTTACTTTGTGAGTAAAATATATGTTCTCACTTATTAGAAAATAAAGTTGTAATATCTTGGTCAGGTTTTGAATATCACCTGTAAACATCAGAAACATTACAGTTATGAGAGAGTGTGTTGCCGGGCCAAAAACATTCTTTTTACATCTTCTGCTGAAAAACAAATTTTTAACTTTTAATGTTTCACAAGACATTAGAAATACGTATTCATTGCACAATTCTTTCTGCACTTTAGACAAGGGTCAGCTTACCTAGCCAATAACAGCAGCATCTTATTTCCCACAGTTACCATTAGGAATGACAACTGCCATAGTCTTCTTTTAACCATAGTTGTTATTAGGAATGTAAAAAAGAGTCATACCAGTTCTTGCAGATTTTTTTAAATGTAGGAATATATATATATATTTATATAGATAGGTTTTTATGAGCAAAGAGAAGATGAGGACTGCAGTGTAGACAGGCAAGAAACATAAAAGTCTTACAGTGATCCAAAGTCTTCAGTGAGAGAAAGGTTTAAAAGACTAGGAAGTCTACAAGGAATTTCAATACTTTGTGAAAGTTTCATAGATTTCTCACTTGAACACCTTGGGACTACGTATGTATACAAAAAATAGGGGAACATGTCAGTAAATAATGGTGATACTTTTCTACTGCCATCCCCTTGGAAAAAAAAGCAAAGAAAGCCATCACCATCCTCTGGACAAGAAATCAACTGTTATCAGTTTTAAAAGACAGTGAATGTATTTCATGCTACAGATTTATTCAGAAGTAGGCAATAACTGAAACTTTCAGTCTGCTGAGAGATTTATAGGAACAGAAAGCTTTAAAATTCCTGTTATGTGGGGCAAGACGTAATAAAAGTCATTTCCTCTAGTTACTGTCAGTATTCACATAAGCTTAGACTGAGTAAGCCAGTGGCTTTAAAATGATGTTGGTAATCATAATTTAGTTTTTGATCTAACAGTATTTTGCTTTGTTCGGGGTACATATTGATATCTGAAGCCTATTTGGGATTTGAATGACTCAGCTAATGCCCCAGTCAGACAGTCTAACTTTCAGTGTAGCTACATGCAGAGCTGCTGTACCCTGTTAAAAGCTTCAGGACATTACCTACATACTTTCTGTTTTTGTGTTGCTGTTCATTGACTGGTTGGTTGACTGTGAATTTATTAAAGTATTTTGTATTTTCTTGCATAGTGTACTGATAGGGAGACACTGACCTAATTCAGTTAATTGAAAATATACCCATTCTTTTCAAGTTTTCTCAGACTCATGGTGATTTGAGATTGAGGCTGATGAGTGCATTGGGGATAGATATTGCAAAATATTCCGTGGTTTGTATTTGACTATCAAGTAAAAACGTCCTTCCAATAGTTTTTGTAAGAAGGAAAAGAAATAAGAAGCACAGTGTATGACTTTATCTCTGTGGATCCAGCTCTCCTTGACAAAACCACTTTCAATATTTAGCTATAATGTTGTTGCCAATAGACTTGAATAGAAAAGGATTAAAACCAGTACTGAAATAAGTTAGAAAGACTAAATGGCTATGGCTAAAACTCTTTCAAAAAACCCTAAAAGAAAAAGTCATCTCTGGCTTCACTGTCAAACAGGGCCAGGTCCATAGGATGGCTCTGCAAGCCCCGCGCGTAGGTGGGATGGGGAGCGTGACGAGGCGAAACAGCCGAGCCGACCCGGCCGCTCGGAGCAGCCCGTGCAGACACAGAGCATCCGTGCTGCCCAGCCGCTTCACTTTGCCTGCGCGGGAGCTGTGCTGCTGCCGGCAGCCGTGTGGTGTGTGCCCGCATCCAGCGTGCGCACCCAGCCCAGCACACGTATGGCTGCTGCAGCCTGGAGAGGAGGAGGTGGCAGAGCAGGGGACAGCTAAGGGCAGCTGGCTGCTGCCAGAGCCACAAACGTGGTCCAGTGGTGTCATGGACTGTGACAGGGTCCCAGCCCCATTTTCTCGGAGGGAATGTTTGGAGCAAGACAGGTTTAGGTCAGATGGTTCACATGCATCATCTTACCTGGAGCCATTAGCCCTAACACAACCCACCCCAAACGTAACGCTGGCTGGGTGCCCGTCTTTTGATGTGGGAGCGACCACTGGGCTCCCATAGGCAAACAGTGACTGGGAGCAGGCCACTGATAACAAATTAATTTAGCTGCCCTGAAGAATTCTCTTGGTGTGATGTAAAAAGCTGTGGGTTCAGTACACCTGCTTTAGATCACTAAAATAAGTACTCTTTTAAATAAACCATCACAAGTTACTTGTCTTGCAGTGAGCACTAGAAAAGTGCATTCCTTTTGAACTGTTGTCCTTAAAGTATTCTTTGATGTTCAGATTTGGTCTTTTGTTTTAGTATTTAACCCTGTCATGTATGTAATAGTTTTAACGTGCAAGTTTGTCTATTAATACTACTGTTTTGCACTACTTGCTTCAGTGGAAACTTAAAAAAAAAATCCCAAAGCAAAACCATTTAGTGCTCTTGGGTGTCACAATGTGAATAGAAAGGTTTAACGTTGCCTTTGCTATCCTTAAGGCAAGTTTCAGAGTACTTTGTTCTGCTTTCAGGTAGTTGTATTTCTTACAGGAAAGCTTGTTTCACACAATGCTGTCTTAGAGACTAGCATTTTATTGAACTATGAACAGGAAGGATAGTTCCCTTTAAATGCTGGGAACTTTTACTCCTGGAGTAGGTGGGACTGGTAAGAAGCTTAGAAGAATGCTGAGAGGTTAGCAAAAGAATGAAAGAGAGAAAAATGTGAGAAAAAGAAGAGAAGATTGGAAGCAAACAAAAAAGTGAGGGTTGTATATCTGAAGACTGAAGAAAAATAAAATGGACTAGAGAGAGGAAGGAGAAAAGGAAGGAAGGAAAAGGAAAGAAGGAGAATGTAGCAGGGTGGAAAGCAAACTACTACTGTTATCATTTTACTAATTTGTATTTTTTTATGCCAACCGCTTACTCTCACCGCTTACTCTGTAATATTAGTGTTCCACTTTGACCACAACTGTCTCTAAGATCTAGGAAATGACCTGTTGTGTCTTGAAATAAATTTACTCAGAACTTCAATTTGTCCAAGTTAAGAGGATAAAATGAACAGTTTTAGTTCAAAATTGCCTCAGTAACATCTTGAAGTAGAAACTGAAATGAATTGACATTGATTCATAGAAGCATGAAGATTGAAGAGTAATTAAAATTTGGAACATTTGGTGCCCTGGAACTTTCGACCTTTAATAAATTTGGATGGAACTGAATTTTGATGTATAGGGTACCATATGATAGATAGTCAATGAAGCTGCTGTGAGATTATATTTCCATAAGACACTCTATAATTACAATAAAACTCTTAAATGATTTTAGTATTTAGTATTACATTTAGTATTTACATGAAGAAAAGAGGAAAAAACAGTTTCTGTGCACCTATTCTGTTTTTGTCTAAAATAATTATAATTTTTAGCAATTTTATTTCTTATGTATGATTTCAGAAAAAAATATTTGTTCTTTTTGTAATTTAGTTACATGGAGAGATAAATGCCCACTTCTCTTTGAGGGTCCTGTACCGTCTGTTAAAGCAGGGATGCTAATTTTCTATAAATATATCTGATGATAGTTTCTTTTTAATTACTCTGTAATAAATTCTTATAACATTAGACTTATTTCCTAGAACCTAGGAGAGCCTTTACTTTTTAACTTGTAATTGCGTATTTTAGCTATTGTGTAAGGGTTATGCAAGAGTTAACACCATTCCCTATGTGAACTCTGCTAAAATCCTCTGTGAATGCATTCCCCTCTTTTTTCCTTCTCCTTATCTTTGGTAGTTCATTTCCCTCTACCTCTTCACTTGGCGATATAGGGAATCATTAGGCAGAGGTATCTTAAATAAGAACATGAAGACCACCCAGTACCTAGATAAGTAGTTTCTGATGCTCAAAGTCTGCTTTCCTGCCAAGAGCAGTTATTAACTCTAAACATCTGAAACCATGATTTAAAAATCACAAGATATAGAAAAGAACATTAAGGAACCTTCTTGTTCATCTTACAGTATCTGAGGTTTCCACTTGCATTAACTCATTAACTTTAGCTCAGGAAGTGTGGGTTAGATGAGTGGACAGTGAGGTGAATTGAGAACTGGCTGAATGGCAGAACTGAGGGTTGTGATCAGCGATGCAGAGTCTAGCTGGAGGCCTGTGGTTAGTGGAGTCCCCCAGGGCTCAGTAATGGGTCCCATCCTGTTCAACTTCTTCATTAATGACCTGGATGAAGGGACAGAGTGTCTTCTCAACAAGTTTGCTGATGACATGAAACTGGGAGGAGTGGCTGACACACCTGAGGGCTGTGCTGCCATACAGAGAGACCTGGACAGGCTGGAGAGCTGGGCAGAGAGGAACCTCAGAAGGTTCAACAAGGGCAAGTGCAGAGTCCTGCACCTAGGGAAAAAAAACCCTAGGGACCAGTACAAGCTGGGGGCTGACCTGCTGGAGAGCAGCTCTGCAGAGAAGGACCTGGGAGTGCTGGTGGATGACAGGTTGACCATGAGCCAGCAATGTGCCCTTGTAGCCAAGAAGGCCAACGGGATCCTGAGGTGCATTAGGAAGTGTTGCCAGCAGGTCGAGGGAGGTGATCCTGGCACTCTATTCAGCCCTGGTGAGGCCTCATCTCGAGTACTGTGTCCAGTTCTGGGCTCCCCAGTACAAGGGAGACATGGAGCTACTGGAGAGAGTCCAGCGTAGGGTACAAAGATGATCAGAGGGCTGGCGCATCTGCCCTATGAGGAACGGCTGTGAGAGCTGGGCCTGTTTAGCCTGGGGAAGAGAAGACTGAAGGGAGATCTTATCAATGTGTATAAGTACCTGAAGGGAGGGTGTCAAGGGGACGGGGACAAACTCTTTTCAGTTGTCCCATGTGACAGGACAAGAGGCAATGAGCAGAAATTGAAGCACAGGAAGTTCCGCCTGAAGGTGAGGGGGATTTTCTTCACTGTGAGAGTGACAGAGCCCTGGCACAGGTTGCCCAGAGAGATTGTGGAGTCTCCTTCTCTGGAGATATTCAAGGTCTGCCTGGATGCAACGCTGTCTACCATGCTGTAGGTGACCCTGCTGAGCAGGGAGGTTGGACTAGATGATCTCCAGAGGTCCCTTCCAACCTTACCGATTCTGTGATTCTATAAACTCCCATTTTCAGGCTGTTTCCCAAAGCAAGGAAGACTCAAATAGCCATCACTTATCTCCAGGGCCTGGAGCTTTATGTGGATGCTGTCTTGTGTCCCACCGCTGATGAAACTGCAAGACATGGCTGGCTACATCAGACACAGGTGCATTGCTGCCTAATGAAAACGTCTCTCTATCACAGTGCTGTAGAGATTCTCTTTTTGTCATCAGGGGAGTTTGTGGATCTTTCTGCTTTTGTGTATCTTTCTGCTTTTTTGAATGTGAAACCCTGCTGTCAACTTCCCTTCTTGCAGTTGGCAAGGGGAAGGCAGACGGGAACTCTCAGTTCCTTCCTCCCCTCCACGGAAGAGTGATTGGGAATACGGTGTACTGTGCTGTGCGCGCAAATATGCACGGCTATACCTGCATGTGTATTTGGGAGTATCTTTGTCCCTTATTCTCTAGTGTTCATTTCACTTCTGCCCTCTCCTGATACCTTGTTCCTTATTCCATACTTGCATGGTCCTATTGTGATTCTTAAGCTACATGTCCATTGGAGCTGCCCAAGAACTGATCTTGTGTGAGAGTTGCCACCCTGTGCAGCAGTGAGCCCTGGTAACGTGCTTCCCTGTGGAAATGAAAGACCTGTTACTGCCATAATCAATACTCTGGATTATCCTTGGAATTCCACTGAATGCGTAGTGGAGAAATGGGGACTCTACTAAGATTTACACCAACAGAGTTACTTTACGTGGCTACCTGAAGTACCTGTTGCATTTTGAGCAGATGAAGGGCCTGGGTTGCAGGCTAAAGGATCAGAAAATCTGGCTTCAGATTTTTCATGGTCAAGCTGGAACACAGCAGAGGCTGGCAGGACTCATTTCAGGGCTACTTGTATTGGCTGGGAAAGATGTTTTACCCAAACAGAAATGCTTTTTTAAAAATCTTAAGAAAGTCCTGGTTTCCGCACCATGAGCTACACCTCTGTGGTTCAACAGCGGGCTACTTCATTTACATAGATACTGTATGTGATGATGCTTATGCATATATGTCTCAAAGCTTCAGAACAGAGCCAGACATAGGAATTCGTTGGCACTTACAGCACTTTCTTACTGTAAGTCTTTTGCCTTTGCTTACAAAGAAGGCTTTTTGTTTTTTTTCTATAAAACTTATTTTTCCAGAAAGCAAGTGTAAATGTAGTTGTTAATTCATCTTATTTTTATTATAACATAATAGTAAGTGTTTTTCTGATCTGCCTTTTTTTTTGGCTTGGCTATTTGTAAATCCTTTAAAATTAATTGTTGCTGATTCATCACTGTCCTGCTTCAGGTCTGCCCTCCTGTGAAATTATTGCTTTATAATGACACAGCACTGGACCCCCAAAGTGATAAATCTGACCCTCTTGTCACAGATGAAAAAATCCTTATGGCAGTGAGTACTCACAGAAATAGTTATTTCTTTGCAAGGGAATAATGAATGAAGAAACCACAATCAAGATAAATGCATAAATTTTTAACAAAGGAGCTGTGCATCTTAAATCACGCAGGAGATATCTTTATATCGTGAAAGAATGCAGGAAGGAAAAGAAGTGAAACAAAACTGTAAACATGAAGCTTACTATATGGAGAATACTTCAAGTATGATATGTACTTTATATTTCTTGAGCTTCCTTTGGATTTTTTTATTGGGTTTTGAAACTAGAGTAGGGGTGCAAAGTACCAAATCAGAAAAGACTCCTCATAAAGTGAAGGTGGCTGGCAGTGTTGCACTTCTTTCTTTAGTTATGCCAAAACTACAAGGAAACCAAACTCATGATGGCCGTTGGTAGAAAAGCTCAAGAAGAGCTTATGAGCGTGTGTTTATTTTCTAACAGTTGTTCAAGCAGACGTATTACTTGTGGTTTGTTTGCTTGTT
Source organism: Rhea americana (assembly GCF_003343005.1). Classification (NCBI taxonomy): domain Eukaryota; kingdom Metazoa; phylum Chordata; class Aves; order Rheiformes; family Rheidae; genus Rhea; species Rhea americana. The sequence goes on from NW_028186712.1 coordinate 1,237,195, forward strand.
GCAAAACTGGATTTGTTCAGAAATGTTAGGGAATGACTGTGTATAATTCTTCTTATAATTACCTGTAACTGCATAAGAACTAAGCTATCTTGCAGGTAGTAAATGGCATGTATTTCAATTGTTCTCCTTCTTTTAAGTTTGTCATCCAATTAGATAACAAAAGCAATAGTATGATGGTTCAGGGATCAATTGTATGCTACATGAAAGAACTTTATACAAATACAAAAGAACATAGATATAACAGTGCATAAACTGAATTTATTCATCCAAAGTATATTACCTGTACTTACAAGGAATATGTTTATAAACATCAAGATCACTTCTTAAACAATGAAAGATTGCATGAAATCTTTTACTTGCCGTAACTAGTTTTACTTGGTAGTGTGATAAAAGATCATTATGTGTTTCTCTGTGACGCAAAAACAGTAAGACAAAACACCATCAAACACGATTTGTGTGCTGCAGAGTGTTTAGCATAGGTATGCATTTTGGCAATATGGGATAGATATTTTTACAAAATGTGTTTTTTCATTCATGAACCACATACTTAAGTGGAGAAAACCACTGGCCACTTATAACATCCTACAGATTTGGATTGGAGTAATTAATGTGAAAATTGCATGGGTTGGAAAAATCTGCAAAAATGATAATCTGGCTATACCGCATAGTAAATGTGTGTGAAAAATCTTCATCTCTGATGAATTGAGCTGACACATACAGCCACTGCAGAAAAATGCATTTATTTATTATTCTTTTACATATGTTCAGAATCAATCAGTTCTCTACTCTGAGTTACACTGCCTTTCATCAAGCTTTTTATAGATTCTGCCTACCCAATGGACTGCATTGTCAGGCTGGGCAATTACCCCTGTGGAATGTTTCCTCTGAGATATTGCAGCGAAGGAAAATGGACTTTTCTGTGTTCCCTGCATTTTTATTTGCGTTTGCCTTTCAACAGACCTTGCTGAGAGAGGTTACCTTTTGGAGGTCTTACTCCTTTTGTTTCCTTGGTGCTTGCTCTCCCGAAACAGTTCTCGGTGGCCACACAGCGAGCAGAGAAAGCCTCTGCACGTTCTGGGGGCTGCCCCAGATACCTTGCCCGAGCACATGATGACGAGACCCGTGGACCGTCTAAGCAGAAAGCATCAGTGAGGAAGAAATGTCTCCCAGTTACTGACACTTCTTATTAGCTGTGCTGACTCAGAGTTAAGGAGGCTTAGAGAATTTACATAAACCTGTAGTTATGGGACCCATTTTTCTCGGAGAGGTTTCTCTGACAGGAACACAATGCACCACAGAAAGAGTGAGGTATTTAATGAGAACCAGATGAGGCCTGTGCATTACTAACGAAGAAAGACTACTGTTTTTTATGAAGAGAAGGCAACATACAACATTAGGAACAGAAACAACATAGGTTACAGAGCATTGCAAGTAGTTTTACGCTCAGTGTTTTAGATATTGCTTAAAATAATATGTCTTTTAAACAGTCCAAGACACAGTCTTTGTGTATATCTTCATTAAAAGGCCACAGACACTAATAAACAAACCATTCAAAGTCGTTTTGTTTTTAATTCTTTCAATATCATTCGACAAATACATTCTTTTTCTTTCAAGACACTAGTTTTCCCTCTACAACAAGGTCTAAAGATACGTTTTTCTCACTATCAAATTTTGATTGCTTTAACATCTGTTGATGTGATTTATTAGCGTTCAGGTAGCAATTAAAGATACATTTTTACTGTTTTTGTGTTCTGCAACATAAAAAGAATCTAACTACATATTCCCTTGAAAACAAAGTCTGACTTAACTTTTCTCCCCCCCCCCTTTTTTTTGATTTTTCTTAAAGACCATTGGGAATATTACAGTTTTACATGTCAGCTGCTAATGGTTTTATATCCAATATTTAATTTAAAAATCACATGGCCCTGAATAGCAGTGTTTATTTTTTTTAGCAAAGCCTGCTTAGTTTCATATAACACTACAACATAAATGTCTTCTTTTTACTGACTGTAAACATTTTGGTTTGCATTTTATGTGCAGCACCTTTAAGCTTTAATTGGACATTGGATAGTCTGTGTACATAAGCACCTACCAGATAATGTGGAAATTGTGGAGTAAGAAGCAATAATGTTACTGTGCTGGTGGATGCAGACTTTAACCTGCTTTGTCAGATTGTCTCTCAGGAGTGTCTGCTGTATTTCAGAAACCCTTTTGATATGAACTGTTAGAAAAATATGAAAATGGGGAGGCAGGTGCCAAAGCAAATCTTTGACAGGCATTTTATCTTATCCAGATTAAAAGGTTCACACATTTTTTTCTTTTCTTTCATTTTAAGTATTAAAATCTTAAACTATGAGTCTGGTACGGTTACATCTGATAGTATTTTTTTTCTACGATCATGTTACAAGTATTGTGCATCATTCTGCTGCTGTAGATGCTTTAGTCTGTACCAAATCTTACTTTTGGGGATGCATGCTGTAGCTAGAGAACAACAAATACTATTGATCTGTTTTCTGACAGAATCTTTGAGGAAGAAAATACTCTCCCTTCCTTCCTGCAGCTGCAGCACCTCCTGTTCTGTGAAAACATGCATGATCAGAATCAAATGGTTTTCTTTTTCTGATGTGCTGTTGCTCCTTAATTTACTAGAGGAATCTTCAGTGGTCACTAACAGTACAGCATCAAAATGCAATTTGAAGAGTTCTTTCACCCTTGGTTCAACCCTTTGGGGAGATTTTTTATGAAGTACATTTCATTTCCTGAGAGGCCCCAGCTCAAAAAATGTAATCCAGCAACCTTGCACCAATTATAATATTTAAATAAAAACATTAGTTAATCCATTTTCTTCACATCACTACGAGGTTCTATAAGCAGTACTGTGTATGCTCTCCTTTCTTTATAGATAGAGTCATAGTAGACAGACAAAGTGTGTACAACAATTTGCAAAAGTCACACATAAAATTACTAGATTTGTAGATTCCTATCTTGGAGTTCTGAGCTCATGAGAAAATGGTATTGCTACAAGAAAAAAATTATGTTGGTGTGTTTGCATATAATGCAGTGTCTACATACAGGTTTTCTCTTGTACTTGTTTTGGTTCTAGACATTTTTGTGATAATTACTGACAGTGTTGCCATATGTTATGAGCAGCTACTGAAAGCTGTTTATAGCATATAAAGGTGAATCCAGAAATATGTGGGCTTACCCAGTCTTTTGAGGACATTGCAGCAGAGGTAGAAAATGTACTTCTAGATTAACTTGAGCATTTCTGTATAGATAAAACTGTTTGGGGGCAGATTTCAGTAAAAAATCTACATAGATTTAGTGCACATATATAGCAGGATTCTCTCTTGCAGTGCTTTTCGATACGTAGCTGTTCCCACAAAGATGATACTTCATGACAATGAAGACAAGCAACAGAACAAAGATTGGAGTTACAGTTTGTGGGTTTAAAGTGCTCTGAAAATTCAGCAGCAGCTTTTCCATCATAAGGCCAAAAAGAGGGAGGAAAAGGTGTTTTCTCTAAAGTATAGCAGAATCAAATGATCCTATATTATGGTTAGGAGTCCAAGAGAGCAGGTGCATCAGCTGACAGTGGTCCAAAGGCAAACTCTAGCTGTATTTAGCCTAGCTTTCCAGAAGCTGCTCTGTGGAGAGATTCTGCTTTGAAGAAACCTGTAAGAGGAGCCTAGGGAAGTAGCCTTGTTAGGCTAGAGTTTGTCTTTGGACCACTCAAGGTGCAGCAGCATTTTTTTGGACAACAAATCTCAGTTGTGGACTTGGACTTCTCAGTAAACCAGAAAATGGCTTAGAAGCCAGGAATGTATCTAGGGATACATGATCTCAGAGCAGCCAGGAAGAGGAGTATCAGCCACAGAGAAAATATATAATAATGCGAGTTTCTTAACGTACTGAATGCTTATAATCAGGTCAATCTCACTGACCTGTGAAATTGGAGATTCCAGTTATGCAATAGTGTACTGAGACCATCTTAGAAAATCTGAGGCTGTGCTCTTAAAAAAAATCCTGTGGCTGAAGCAGTTCAATATTTAATTGATAATTTGCTTACTAAGCAAAATAAGATGCTACCAGACACCTTACCATGCAATAAAGAAGTCCACAAGTCAACCTGGTTGTCACTGAGGTAAGCAATATGTACGTCAGTCTTGAGATTACTCATTGCAATCTCCTTAATTTACACAGACAGGAAAGTATATAAAAAAAAAAAGCAGACTCCGGTAGTAAGTAGTCTGCCAGGTAAAACCTACTAAATGGTGAGGGGTAACTAACACGAAGAAAGTGCTGTGGTGTAACAGAGCTTGACTACATGGAGTGCTTGTGAAGAGCATTGTACATGTCCCTCGCATATACCAGAAGTGTTTACTTGGCATTTGGAAAACTCTCATATTTTCTAGATAAAAGAAGTAATGAGCTGTAAATTAGCTTCTCTTAACATGACGAAATGAGGATTTGAAATAAAAAGAAGAAGGAAACCTCTCACTGGTTTATTAAAGAAGTTTTACAGAGTTACATATATTTCAAAACATGCTATGTTAAATGTTAGGACTAAACCCCTGCAATTTAGCAAGAAGTAGGCAAAAATAATAAAATAACAATACATCTGCACAGTGCTTTGGGTTGTGACATCAGCCTTTGCTGCTATCTGTTTTCCTCAACAGCTTCTAAGGTCTACTTGATTATTGAATTTTTAATTATGGGAGAAAATTTGTGATAAACTGGTTGCATTTTCTATCAACCAACTTCTACAAACAGGAAGCAGACATAACAGCTCAGTTTTCACCACTATATCAGGGCAATAGAAAATTGTTTTTGTTAGGAGTCAACAAGGTCAATGTTACTGTTACCAAAGAAACCCAGATTCAGGTTCTTATGCAACATGTTTTATATCACTCATAGGATTAGTTGGCCTCAGTGGAAGCCTATAACAGGCAGAATGGAAATATCTCATTCAGCAGAGAAACATTGCAGCTGCTTTAAGCAATACATTGTTACAATACCATTTGTTCTATGTAACAAAAAACTCCTTAACTTCCACAATTTAGCAGATCTGACCTTAAATTTTCCTGATTTGACACTATAATTCTACTTTTCCCATGAAGTTGGACTGTTATAGGTACTTACCTCTGAGTTTTGATCTCACATAAAAAAGCAGAATAGAGCCCCAAAGGCTCAAGTCTGCCATATGTATACACAGAGATGAGGAACATAAGCAATACCAGCTGTGTTCAGCCTGGGAGAGTGCTGCTCATTACTTCTAGATCTCATGGAAGATACATAGTATTCATATAGGTATGATATTTCAAATAAAAATGTCAGTACCTTACAGCTGAGACACACCTATTTTGAAAGACTTAATATTTGAAATAAAAGTAGAAATGCTCAAAGAATACACCAAAGCTGCCAATTACATTGAATGTGATCTCACACTGAAATAGTCAAAATACTACCAAATAAAATCATTGGTGAGCACTCTAAGAAAATGCTAGAATTCAGATTAAAATCCAGAGTTTTGTTCCCATTTGCATTATCCAGCTGCCTTTGATCATACAATACTTTTTCTGCTTTCTTCATATTCATAAAGGTGCGCTCAGACTTTTTACTTGCCATTCTGTCATTAATACAGTACTTCAGTACAGCAGTTATAGACCCAGGCTCCAGTCCTGAAATGGGAGAGCAACCCTAAAGAAGAGCTGCCTGAGGAATCCTTAAGCATTCTTAGAATAAGTCCTCATTAGACTATTATTTTTAAATGTTCTCTTTTCTCAGTTGATTGTGTCAGCCTTAATCCCTGACAAAATCTTTGTGGCTTATATTCCACATCTGTATTTTCTAAAGCTTTTACAAGTCTTTTGCACTTCCCCAACCATGCTTTCACATCGTGCTACATTATCTGCAGTGGTAACTTGAGCATTTTTAATAATTCAGAATAATGTACATATATCTAACCTGACAGTTCACTGTCACTGACAGTGCAGTCCAGTTAGCTCTGCACACTTGCATAGCATGTTTTTAGGATATAACTTTTAAGTTCAGGGAAAGAAGCATACTCTGTGTATTTAATGTGCAATGTGTAATTCATACAGGAATGTGAGCAATACCTTACAGAGCCAGGTGGGGACAACTGCTTACTGAGCAATACCAGATTTTGTCTTCTAAAACATACCTATTGCAATTATACAACTATTCAAAAGAAACGTACATATGTACTAACTAACAGAAAAATAGTTCTTTCACTCAAAGCAAATAGGGCCATTTTTTCTTAATTAAAACCAGTCACTTTCATGCAGGACAGCAGTCCTCAGGAAGAATGTCAGGATCTCAATGAAAGTTTCAGAAAATTTTTCAAAATAATTCACTAAAAAGGAACAGTTCTGCAATTTTGCCTTTCAACTACTATTTTTTTTGTCATCGATCAAATTTACACATTTTTGACAACTAACAAATTGCTCATTTAAGAATTAGAAAGTACAAAGATGAGATTGTGAAATATTTAAACAGTATTTGTTAAGAACTTCAGGATTCTTGGAATAATGTACCGTAGAATTTATTTCAGTAAGATATTTTCATTACTGTGAGAAAGCATTTTTCCTTTGCTCTCAATCTTAGTGTTTTGTTTACTTTATTGTGATATGCATATGCAAAAGTCAAAAAAGTTCCTTATACTGAATTTTTAAGTGAGAAAAAATTTCAACATGGACCTGAGCCATCCAAACTACGTGTCAGCTACAGTTGTTATTTTTGTGAGTTGATACCAGCTCTTCATGCTTCACAGGTGACAATAAATTTTGCTTAATTTGCAAAATGTGCATGCATAGGGTATGATTTTGAATTTCAGAGAGATGATCAAAATAATGTAGATAAGCTCAGTTCATGCATTAATTCTTCCTAGAGTAGTTACTCATATGTAGTATAAAGTTACAGATAAATCTCATTTTATACAGGATATTTATTTAGACAGTTCAATTTAAACATCTGAAACAAAAAGACTTCAAGAATCCTGATGTAGGAAACATCTCACTGTGTTTTCATGTCATGGGAAATGCAAGCAGTACATTTAATGAGATGAATATTGGTAATTACTGATCTTAAGACAGTATTTGTACTTTTTGAATGCTTTTTTTATGAAGCAGGATTCACATGATCGTGAAGCCCCAAAGCGAGGTAGGTGATGTTAAAAGAAATGACTTAGGAATTTGCATACTTTCTGGTAGTTAGCTGCAAGAGCTCTGAGGTTTAAACAACTGGGGAGTTGGTGCAAACCTGTTTATGAAAGAAAAAAAACCCTACTGTTAACCAGACTTGATTGTTTCAGTTCACCACTGTGAACTACATTTGAGTCCATCTGTTGTGAAAAACAAGTATAAAAATACCCTTAGACTGAAACAATAAACCTATACTTGTAATACTCAAAGCTTTCATCTGATTTCACCAACTGTTTAATACATTGTCATAGATATTTAAACTGTTTTTATTGTCAAGAATTTGATAGGCAATTCTGCAAAGTCAAGTGCCATTTAAAGCAAGGAAGGTAGCTTTCTCTCAGAAACATAAACCATTTCTGTGCTCGTTCTGCTACATATGAGATGACAAACGATAGAATAAATGGAGTGTACTCTAAGCAGCAGAATAACAAGAGGCCTCTTTCTCAGCTGGCAGAAATAAATTTAGTGATGAGATTGATTCATGCCAGCTGTGGATCTGGCCCACTGTTAGAGAAAAGTGGGATCAAGGACAACAGTCCATTAGTTATCTAGTCTTACTGAACTCAAGAATTTGGACTTATGTGGGAGCAGCAGGTATGTGCTGTAGTGATTTTGTGCACTATGGGGATATCTTACACGTATTATGAAAATACTGTGTGTTTCCTTTTGGCTTTGTGGATTTCTCTCTTAAGTTTTCAAGCTTTGCTTGGTCTTGTGTAGGTCTTTGGTAAGTTTTGTGGCCTTGGTAGTGATTTTCAGCTAGCAGATATTTATATCTGCTCTGGAAAAGTTGGTATTGAATTTCCCGAGTAAACTGATGAGATATTTTGAGAAGGAGCAAGCCTAAATACATGTCCCCTTACAGAGGGAGAGTGAAGAATCTAATGAAACAGGAACTAGGTTGCCTAAGGAGCTACTCCTGAGAAGTAGTGGTATGAGAGGGGACTTTAGTCTTGAGTTGACAACTCAAGCTTTGTCTTCTCGTACCTGTTCAAGTAAGATCTTTCTAGATTGCTGTTCTTTAAGTGTTTTTCTTCATAATGTTCAACTTTCAGTGTTTGCCTCTTATGATTCTTGGACTTTTTTTTTCCTTCTTATTGTAATGCTATATTGATCGGAGAATCCTAGCTGTGGTGAGGCTGACAGTTTAAAACAGTGGGTGAAATATATCTAGCTCTGATTTTAGCAATCTAGAGTCAAAGTGTTTCTTGTTAGTAAGTCCAGAATACTGAGCTGGGTCATCTTTTCCTGGTGCTATTCCCCACTGGGCTCTGGGAAAGTGATGTCTAGCAGGGTTTGAATCTTAAAGATCTCGCTGAAGTGAGGGCTTGCTTAAAAGCAGAGAAATGCTCTTGATCACAAAAGGCTGAAGTGCAGTGCTGGATTTTACGCTCTGAAAAGTAGAATTTTGGACCTACAACCTGAATAAGATAAAGACAGATTAGTGAAGAGCAGTCATAGCTGTTCCTTGCCATTGACTGCGAGGTGGATAAATAGTAATTGCTTTTAACTTAACAGGCACTCTCTAATGTAGTTCATTCCTGTGTTTGTTCTTTGTTTATTTGGATGTTTTTTAAACCATTCTCTATTAATGTACCATGCACTAATGCTTAAGAACATTTTAACATTAGATAGCTTCAAAAATACTAGCTATGTGAATAACAGTCCTTACTGTACAGAAGAATCTTGCATTTTTTTCCCCCTTCTTTTAAGAATAATCTTGAAGCTTAAGGAGATAGTGACAAACACCTATTCCTTCAAGTTTGTTTCTTTCTGTCTGAAAGAGGGATTTTGGCAAGTAATCAGTTGATGTATTAAGATTCTATGTAAAGAAGACTGAGCATCTCTTTAGCAGCTTTTCCTCCCAAGCAGCAACTTAGGATGACTTACTGTGTTGCTTTTTAATGCCAACAGCTGTCTCAGTTTTCTGGTATCTCTATAAATAATCATTGGAGTCTTGTAAAGTGTGAGATTGCCCTTAGGAGCCAAAATGATCATGATAGTACTGAGTTTTCACTTTGTGTTTGTGTAGGATGTCTTCTGTGGTGTATGTGGACCTTGTCACATGAGAGTCTTGTTCTGCAGGGCTCTGGCACTGTGATGTTCTGCCGTGCAGGTGTGCAGCTAAGGATTTGGGCCCTAAAGTTCCAAATTACAGTTCTGAAAGCATACTTAGCTCTTATTAGGCCTCAAAGCAAATCATAGTATTATCTCTAGGAAAAGAGGTCCTTTAATTCTGATGTATTTAATGCTGTGAGTATCTTATTCCAGCTATCTGTTAGCTTTATATGTAACATATATCCTAGCTCTAATAGATTGAAATTCTTTTTAAGATATTTATGTGTATGAAAGCTATATTACAACTAAGTATTTAGTCTTCTTGCTCTGTGGGATTAGCTCACCTGTAGGAGCAGATGTTTCTTGTTTGTTTTTAAACAAATAGCCAGTATCCTTAAGCTTACTTATTAGTTTGCCACAGAAACAATGAGTGATGAGGGCTGTTTACATACTCTGTATCATCATAGCTATTTTAAGGTCACTTTTGAATGCTGCCTCACCTTCTGATTCCATTAGCAATGTAATTAACATTCAAGCCCCAGGAACTTCACTTGGTGTTTTGAGTTTGTTTGCATCTTTTTTTTTCCTTCTCCTCCATTGCTGTCTGTCAGCAGCACTCTACCATACATGTTATGTTTGAAAGGATACCTGTTGAAAACAGTCGGTGGAAAAACTCCTCTGCACCTAGTGTGCTCAAAGCTGAGGCAAATTGCTCAACTCTGGTGAACAAACTGTAGGAAACTAGGTAAAACAGTAAGGCCTAGATCTTTACTTTGGTTCTTACAGTAATTTTGTGAAATTTGAAACTAGAAAGACAATGTGTTTCTGAAGCAGATAGTTCTCAGGTTTTTTTTTTTTTCTTTAATTAGTGAAGTTAGGAAGATAAGGGTATTGTAGAGGTAGATAAATATAGAAGGAGTTTGAGGGCCTACATGGGACTTTGCTTGATCAAAGAATTGCAACAATGAAAATTGCTAGGTGACCTACTCCTTACGGCTCTTAATGCACTTAGAGGGGAACTAATGCTCTAGCCTATCATCAGACACTGTGCTAGTGTGAAAGAAATTACATGAAATAGTACCTGATAGCCCTGAAAATATTTTAAGGAAGGCAGTGTAGGTCGACTGTGAATGCTGTTTATAACAGTCTTTTTAGTTATGACCAATGTTCATGCTTATAGTCTATCTTTAGTTGATACAAAAGCAATTAAGAGAACAGAGCCAGCAGTTATTAAGATAACATATGATCTTCTGTAACTGCAGCCTTCTTGCACAAGACTCCTGATTTCTTTCCCATACTCCCCCCCTTCAGCAAATGAATTCTTTAGGTATTAAATACAGATCCTTCCTGATAAGCTGTGATGAAGGGCAAGATCCCTGGTCATTGGTGCACTGTCTGGTTTGTATGAGGAGGGCGAGAGTTACGGCAGAAATGTAGGTACAGAGGACAAGGTGCAACCTTGTCCAGCTCTGGCAGTCCTCCTGGCTTAAGATAAATGTGTACAAGGCTGGCCACAGTCTGGGGCACGTGACCAAGAAGCTCTTGCCCCCTTGCCAACAGCTTTAGAGTGGCCAGAGAATGGATCTAAATGAAACAATTAGGTCTTGTGAGCATGAGTGGCACCTCCTTGTAGTCATGCCAAAGAAGTTATATTCAGTGAAAAAGGAATAAGCGATGCATGCGGTAGTGTTTGAAGGATCAAAGTTTGCTGTGATAAACTGCTTATTTTCTTATGATTGAATCTGCAAGAACAAGACTGCATCTTCAATGTGTGTCACTTAGTTTTTTTTCCCTCCCCTCCCAATATCTTTCTGCTCTGATTTTAAAAAGGAAGGAAGGAAACACTGATCTTATTTGCAGCTAAGTTACAGATACTGAAGTGTAAGAAGTAAGTTTAATCACAGCGGAAATAGGGAGGTGTTGAGAAAGGAAACCTAAGTTTAGGTAAGTGATGGTACTGCACTGGGAAGCACTGCTGGAGAACTGTGTGACTTGGACTCCCTCCTTAGTGTTATTACAGAAAATCAACCACTGGAACGTGACATCATGATATTACAAATTTTCCAATTTTCCAACTTTTCTTTTGTCTTTTCCAGATTAGTGAGTAATTGCCCATTCTCTTAGTACAGAAACTTGCGAGTGACAGTCTTGTGGCTTGTCTGGCAGATGCTAAACTGCTTACAAATTGAGCTGCCTGGTTGCTCCACTAGGTGAGTGGGCTTTGTTAATCCAAAGTTAAGTTAAGAGAGGGAGAAATAGGAGAAGAAAAATGAAATATTTGCTGGAACATTAACCAGGGCCTTAGTGGCTCAAGTGGCTCCAGGTTTTTCTCTATTCCCGCTCACTAAGTGCGCAAGCTAAGTAAATGAGGAGCCAAAGAATCAGCTTAAAAGAATCAGCTTGCAGGTTCCAGCGTGATCCTTCTCTGATGAATGATGGGTTACAGTGCCAGGCAGTTGGCTGAGTTTACGGAAGATTGTCAAAATACTTCGGTTTGTACAGTGTGGCCATTGCTAACGGGTTTTTCTTGCATGCCCAAGTCCCTCTCTGCGTGGCTCTGGTAAGATCACCACTGCTGTGGTGGTTTGTAATTGAAACGGTGGCCAGTGGCTCTGAATCAACAGCCTTTAGCTTGTTCTTGTAAGTCTTCCGGTTATAATACTAAAAATGGTCTGAATACTGTGAAACTTTTTATAGGAATGTACCAAGTCAAGATCATCATAATTGACACTTAATCACTCCTGTAATTGTCTACAAAACAGTTCCATTCTGCAGAAGGCATTGATTAAACTTCATCGTAAAACTATTTCTGTACGTTTGCCGTCTCCTCAGCTATGTTTTTGCCATGCGCCTCATTATCTCTTCCACAACAGAGCCTTCTGGAAAGGAGCAAGAGCTTCAGGGGAGAAGCGGGGAGCTTTTGTAATCTTAAGTTTCTCACAGATTGCTCAGGGTAGCAAAACAATGAATGTTTCATTATTGCCACAATAGATTAAAACATCTGCAATAAATAATGCTGATGGCTATTTGTGATGGCACAAAGCATTGTTTTTGTTCTCTTTTATAAAATTACAGCTCATTAACTGTCATAAAGCAATGATACCATAAATAAAACAACTAGTAGTGTTTCATTTCCCAGAAATGTGAAAGCCTGCTGGTTGGGAACTTTGAAAAGTTTGTTTTCACAGCTGGAACAGTCAAGTATTTGAATATGTTATAATCTGCCACTTCTGTGGCCAGAGAAATTATGAGAATTCAAATAATGTTTTTGCCCTCTTCATAAAATTAATACAGCTATTATCTTCCTTCTCATCATGAAGTGTTTTTATTTAGGTCACAAGACACCTGTTTGGATCAGCAAGAATTTTTTTTTTAACTACAGCTGTAATTATAGAAGGGCTTTTATTTCAAATGAGTAATTAGGTAACTTAGCCTGACTTCTATGATGCAAACCATAGAGTTATCCCAGCATTGAACCTAATAACTTGTATTTATAGTGGCTATTCAAGTAAAGGTTTAGTCTTAACTGCAAGTTGTTTATAATAATCCAATTGGTCCTTCATCTGAGATCACTTCATCTCACCTGAGATCATACCAGTTTTATGGGTGTTCTCAGTTTTCAAGCTGTGAGAATAGACTCCAAGTGGATCGTTTACCTCGCAGATGTGCAGTCATATAACTTCTCAGGTTTGTTTCCAATTTATTTGCCATAGACAGGCTTTTACATTATTTAAAAAAAAGGCATTTGAAAAGTGTACTAATTTGAAACATACCTCTCTGTCTCATGTTGAGAACAATAGTTCAAGTTTCCAGCCACAGACTTTTCTCCTGTGAGTCTCACTATTTGTGACAGTTATGATCATGTGGTGGTTACAGAATAGTTAGGAATTTCTTCCCTGGCCCCTACACGAGTGAAGTTGCTGTTGGAGTTGCAGACTGAACACATGCTGCTTCCCTCTGTGGGATACTTGTGCCCACAGCTGCAGGCTGCACAGTAGGAAATCTGCCTCTGGATTTAACGTTTCTCAACATAAAGGCTAAATTTGCGTTTTGGTAACGGCCTTAACCCACCACCACCATCACCAAAAAAAAAGGGGGGGGTGTGATATACCGTACTCCTTATTTCTGAGGCAATTTAAGATTTTTAAAAAGTGTGGAAATCTAGATGTTACTAGATGATCAATTGACTCCATAGTGTGATATTTGAGATCAAGGTTTAGATGGCATGAGAAGACTTCTTAAAGTACACAAAAGAAGATACATTTAACACTACATACAGCTGCACAGTAGAATTCTTCGGAGGAGGAGAGGGTGGGGGCTGGAAACTTGTAAGGACTAAAGAAGGTTCTACAAAAATGTGTGCAAGATGGAAGAAATTTTTCTGAGGATTATTTAGTTTTAAAAAAAAATCTCTTGCTAAGAAAAGGCTTGTATAACATATCACCCATGTACTGGGAAAATATTCAGAGGAAGTATCATTTCTGTGTTTAAGCACAAACGTTTTCTTGGCCATCTGCTCTAGGACACTGAAACACTGGCTGGTGTGGTACCTCTGGTCTCATTTACCATCTACTAGTTACTTGCCTGATGATGATATTTACTCTTTGAAACTGTGCCAACATAGGAAGATTTTTTCCTAATTTAATTTAGAATTAACAGTCTGTGTCATAGTTAAGGTGCCCGTGTAGGATGAGGAAGTCATAGATACTGCTTCGTATGAAAGAGACTTGTGACGCAGTAAACCCAAGTGGCTTTAAAGATGTGAGGAAGCCTATTGGGTAGATGTGGGCTGTTTGCAGTTGCTTATTTTGCTAGCAAAAGTAATAATCCGTTGCAGAGTTTCAGTTCAGGATGCTTTGAAGGAATACCTGACCCTGTTTTCTCCTCCTCTAAGGCACTGCTCTGATTTCCCCACCACCTTCAAAGTGCAAGAAACATCCTCTTGTGCTGCCTAGAAAATAAAATGGAGTTGTAGTGTTGTTGCCATCCAGGGCAGAACAGAGCACTTATTCATTTCAATAAAATTAACTTTGGTAGTGTGAGTTGGGTTTTTTGTTTGTTTCTTTTTTTTTTTTTTTTTTTTTTTTTTTTTTTTTTTTTTTTGAATTTCAGGATAAAGTAGTAGTATAGTCTGTCTTTCCTAAGCAATGTTTTAAGAGGTCTTTTCTGGGTGAGGTTTTCAATGCAGTTTTCAGAAAGAAAAGATAATGTGCCCTCTGCTAAATGAACTGCACTAGATATCTTCTCCTTAAATGATGGAGAAGAAAGGATGGAATAAGTGAGCTGGGGTCCATATTCACAGCAGTATGTGGGGGAAAAAATATTTTTTGAAACATAAATGGTATGCGAAAAGGATTGATACATATGTGTGCTTACTATATTTAATCCATCTGTGAACGGTAAGGGAGGGTATGATTTGGTTTTCTTCCTTGCCTCTTTCCTTGCTTCCAAATTTGCTCTCTTGTGACAGTTCTCGGTCTATAACTTCTTTCAGATTTGGATACTAATTCTGACGGGGCTGAGCACATATGCTCGCTGTGCTTTTACTGTTGCTTTGTGCATGCTTACAATGTACAAATCAGCTGTATGTTGAAAATCCCAGCTGTTCTAGGTGAATGTGGATATGTTGATGCTCTGCCACACAGTTTCATGCTGCAGCAGCAGTAGCCGAAGTGCTGGAAGTACTGGAGTCCCACTGCAACTGGTCTTAGCAGGGGCCTTGCAGCTGCTTCTAGATCTCCAGCTATTTTTTTTCAGAACTAGTGAAGATATTTCTGCACATAGATCAATAAGATATGGTGCACTGCAGATGGTTTTTTGCTGTATGAGACTTGGCATGGCTGTGTGGAATAGACTTCCTTGTTCTGAAGCTTTTTGAACAAAAAGAGCATTTTTGTCACTTCTGCAATGTCAAAGGCTGGTTTGAAAATGTCTAGTTTCATAGATAAAAACTATATATGTATATCTGTACATAGTGGCTTCCTGAACTGTGGTTACTACAAACATTAAATATCTCTGATAAACAACAAAACTATAATCCATGAACCTATTCACAGGCTTTAAAGTCCAAAGGCTCCTTAAGAATCTTTCCCTTTAGTTCTAGGAAGGATTGAGTGACTCTGAAACTCTGAAAATATGAAAGGAAAGTCTTTCCAAGCAATTTATCCTTTGTAAAGGGCTCATCACCATAATGCGAAACACGTGGGTCTAAGGAGAATTGTGTGCATCTGCACTGGTGTGATATGAAACAATCCCAATAGACCATAACTTAATTTACACCCTGAAACGTGTGAGACAACCTGTCCAAATCTGGAAGATACTGGAATCGAGCCCTCTATCTGTATATTGTCTCAACTACTTCTGAGTTATTTTATCTTCTACTATTGTAGTAGATGCAGAGGAAGTAATCTCTAAAGGAACACTTGTTCCAACTGAGCAGTCTGAGTGACATCTGTGAGCACAACATGCAGACGCAGCGCTTCTGTTCACTGCAGAGTGGGGATGCGCACAGTGAGCTGCAGCAGAGGTTGGCTGAGGACACTTGAACAGAAAGACCCTATTTTACATCTTTAAATTGTCAGATGGTTTTCAAGGGTGCCACGTGAAGGACAAACAATTTCTTGTGCTTCATATGAAAGAAATGTGCAAAAAAAAAATCAGGAGATGCAAGTGTGTGTGTAGGGGTGCATACATAAATATATGGGGAGGAGGGGAAGTGTATGCAGAGAGAGAGAGAGAGAGAAAAAAAATATAGTTACCGTATGGCATAGCAGAGATAAGAGGCCTGAAAATGTAGGGATGAAAAGTTGTAGCCTTGGGAATGCTCATTTATACCTGCATAACGGCATCTTTGTGCATGATTAATCCTGAGATGCTCCTGAACTGGGGGATAATGGACTGAATATGGGATGTGGTTTGGGGGGGGGGAGGAGGAGGAGGTTGTCTTTAAATCTTCAGTGATGATCCCCTCTCTGGAATGAGTTGCGAATCAACCATATGTGAAGTGTATGGGATACCACTGATGGTAATACTTCTCATTACTACTGACTCAAAAATGCACAATAATGAACAGTGTTCTGAAATACAAGGAATAAAGAATTTTCTGAGTGACCTACAGATGGCAGACCAATATAACAGATGAGCAATATGCTTAAAGCAATTTTTCTTTCTTTTTATATATATATATATATATATATATATATATATATATACACACACACACACACACACACACACACACACATATATAGGAAACGTAATGTACCTGATTTGTAAAGGTGTTTTTTGGGTGGGGGGATTAACTGGGCCACTATAAAATTTAACTATTTCTATGGTCTCTTACTCTACTTCAGAATTTAAGATCTTTTGCTCTGTGCTACAAATTATGTTCAATATTAAATCCAAAAGCTCTGGTCTGGGAACCCTTCAAGTTTTGCTGAATTTGGCTATAGGTGTTAGTAATCTAGGCTGAATTTTCAAAGGTGGGCAGTTACAGTAGCATGCATAGATTTGCTTGTATTTAGCATATGCCTGCAAATAATTTCATTTTTAACATGAATGCTGCATGTTTTCACTGATGAACTAGTGTTTTGCATGCTTACAGATGTGTGTGTGTGGTTTTTTTTTTTTTTTTTTCCACCTATGAAAAACTCTAGGGGGGAAAATCTACAGGCTGCTTTTTTTGCTTTTTGTTAAATGACCAATATGCTTTAAGAAGCCTTAAAACTTTATTTTAAGGAAGGAAAGAAAAAATAAAGCTTGATTATATCTGTGGATTTTCCCCACCTTGTAATTCAGTGAATATCTAACAGAAAAAGCATCTAAAATTCCACACACACTCAAGGTTGTGTGTGTGTGTGTGTTTTTTTTTTTTTTCCATGATGTACCATTTAAAGATTGGAAGAAACAAACTAGAAGGACAAACTCACTTAAAGATTTTTGAAGTCTCTTTTCTCTCTGTGTGTGTGGGGAGGGGTTATAGTGCCTATTTATATCTAGTCATACTTCAAATTATTGGAAAAGATAGAAGTGATTGCAACTTACTGCATATGGCACTACTCTGAAAAATGAAAAGCAAGGGCTGAAATGTGATCCCTAAACAAGGGACTTAGCAGTTTGTGTCAGAATCTGTTTCAACAAGTTGTTTTTTCCTGGGAAATACTTGTTTTCAACCAACTGACTGGAAAATATTCCACTGAATTTTTGAAGTCTGTGTTATGTAAATCAAACTGTCATGACAGCTTATTCCTTAGGCCAGGGAAGATGACTGCTGGTTTAAGGAGCACGCAGGCTTGTGTTCTGTGCTCTCTGCTGTACTGTTACCATGAGGGCTGTGCTGTGTTCTAGTCCGAAAGTATCGTTCAGGCTGTTAGAAGCCTAGTGATCCAAAAACTCCTCAACCTTATTTTGTTGGACCGCATACATTGACCACACAAGGTGGCAGGAGAGTCATGTAGGGTCTTTCCCTGCTGCTGTGCAGAGGGACTATACAGATTCTGCCATGCATACGTTGGGGAAATAAATTGCCCAGTATATTAATTTGAAATGTGATGTGGAAGTGTCTGATTGCATAATACATGCTACAAAGATGAAAATGTTGAAGAGGCTACAAAGATGATTCAATGAGTTTGCTGTATGGGAATGTAAGAGTTTTGCTATCTCTGTAGTAAGGTATATGTTACTGGAGGAAATCTAGATAGAAGATCTACTTTTCTCAGAGGTCTAAATAGCAGTACTGAGAAGTGAGGGGAGGAGGTGAGAGTAATTATACGTCCTTGATATTAAAGATTGAACTTTAACCTAACATGCTATTGGGTGGGGTTTTGTTTGCTTTTTTTTTTCTTTTTTTAAAACCAGGAATTATAAGAGTGAAATAGAGGAGAATTTTGCGTTGAAGATGGCATTTATCATAACACTAAGCTTTACCGTGTTTCCTGCAGTTTCTCAAACACCAAGAAGCAAATGTGAATAACTAAATTCAAGTCTTTCTGCTGGCTTGTTTGAAGAGGCTTCTGAATCAATGTTAGTGATCTAGCATGATACAAAATTAACAGCATACTGAAAAACTACAATTTAATGGGTATTTAATGTGGGACTTACAGCCTCAGAACCAAAATTCAGATAAACAGTATGAGAACACTCAAGTCACACTTCAGTTACCAAATTTTAGAAGAGGTGATGGTTCTCGCCCATTTTCTTTTTTTGTGCTTCAGAAACTCGATTTATTTTCCCATATGCTAGCATGTAGTATCCTTGTAGCAACAACTGTATAGTCCAAGTTACTTTGAAAGGTAATATGGGACAAAATTACAGCATGCTTTCCCTATAATATGACCTAGTAGTTACAAAACAGGAGGTTAGGGGAGATTAGAGGACCAGCTGTCTGCTTTATGCCACTTCCACACATTCCAGAAGCCAAACTCTGAGGACCTGACAAAGCAAGCCATATCATAGTCAATGCCATTTCTTTTCAAGGATTAATATCTGTGTGAGGAAGTTGAAATGAATTCTGAATTAGTGAATTGTAGGAATCCTGCTGCCTCTGACATCCCTGCCTCACGAGCGAAAATATGTGCTACTGCTTCTCTCAAGCTACTCTGGGAAACCTCCTCAGTTCACCAGGTATTCAGGGGGAAAGAGAAATTGAACTGGATTCAATTTCCTTGTCTCTCTTTAGAATGTTAATTTAGTTAGAATTCAAAGAAAGCCTGAAATAGCTGAAATAGCTTTTTTGGTTCTCCTTGTCTGTGCATGTGTGGGGTTTTTCTTGTTTTTGTAGTAGTAAGCTCCAAGCCTGCAGTTTACTATGTGCATATGGACAGCTGCACCTGTATGGAGCCCCGCTGACTTCAATAAGGCACCACGTAGGCACAGCAGTCTGCCCACCCATATGTTGTAAATCTCAGGATCAGGAATTTAGCTTGTTTGTTTAGTGTTCTTGAAGGAATAAGGCATTGGAAAGTGCCTGTAGGGTGTCAGCAGGTGCTGTATGCATTTTTCCCACACAATCTTGCCAATGCACAGCATTCCTGACCTGTAACTACCCTCCTTGTACATATGGTGTTCAGCTGATGGCTGTCCGGAACTGTGCTGCTTCTGTTGAGGTAAGGGCAAAACAAATCTTCCTGTGTTAACTCTAGATCATAATCAGTATTTTAAGGCTAAAAGGCAAATGAATTCAGTAGTCTCCAAACTTTATTCTTTTTTTTTCTTTAAAATGAAATGCAGTGGTGGTTGTTGTCTTGTAAGGTTTTGCCTGGGAGTGAGGTTTTGGGTGCGAGTTATTCTTTTTGGTAAGATAAAGAATAGAGATAATGATCCCTTAGCATTCAAAGGGATCAAGCAGGCACTGCTAGCACACCTTGCAAGAAAATGTAAGAGCAGCAGCACATCTACCTGTTCTCACCTGGCTGTGCAAACTCAAATGTGTGATTTCTACTATCCAAGAACCACAAGTCAAGTTTGCTTAGGTATTGCTATCAAAGAGGAGACTTGTACCAAGACAGTGGCTGCTGCTAGCCCTGAGCCAGGCCTTCATACATGCAGAGGAAGAGTCAAACTTCCAGCAGCACACCCTTTCTCTCATGTATCAGGTGAACCTTAAAAAGATTTGTGATACTCTTTCTTGAGTGTAGCTTTCCTCATTCTGCCTTTAGCTATCACCATTCAGTCTTGACTAATGTAATTAGCTCTATTTCATTTTAATTTATTTTGTGTGTAAAGGTATTAAAGCAATGACATGCAATGGAGCATGGTAGCAAACTCCCTGTTGGAAAGTGTTTAATGTTCTATTGCAACTGAGTTTCATTGTAATCTCAAGTTTCTCTAAGGTTTGTCTCAGATTTGTTTCATTATTTTAATCAGAACAAAACACTGCTCCCTGTTAATCAGTGGCATCAAAGAGAGCTGTTACACATTTGCATGTTTTGAGAAGACTATATAAATAATTATCAGTAGGTGAGTAATTAAATACATGGATCTACCTGTCTCTAAGTGGAAAATTCAGAGGAGACTGCCTAGTCTAAGAAACAAAGAAGTATCAAATAACAATATTGTATATTAAGTACACTTCTGCTGTGCAGAGGCATACTTATTTTTATGAGAGTTAACATCTGTGAGGGAAACTTGTGGTGAGTTCTTTAGCTGAGCTGATCAAAATGCTTTTAAACACTAAAGTCTTACTAAAGCATAAACTAGACCATTTAAATGTTAAAATCTTCTAGGTAAGACAGAGCAGATACTAATGATTCAACCATGACTTTGCCTTCCTGCTGTGTCCTTGCAGTGTGGGTTCAGCCTTTGTGTTGGCCCCAGCATCAGCCAGCCACGTGGCCCCCTCTGGTCCATGTGTTGGTCCAAGTCTAGGCACTCGGGCTTCCCACTTCCCTCAGCAGCCTTTCTGCCCACACAAAGAAGGCACAGCAGCAGGCTCTGCTGTGCATTTTTCTTCCTTGCTTCATCCTTTGGTCCTTGGACTTTTGCCTGCTAGACCCTGGCAGTTGTTTCCAAGGAGCCACCTGTGACTCTTCCAATGGGCTAACTTGGAGCCAAGTCACTTCCTTTTTAAGGAGAGTAATAGAACTGCAAGAGAGGGGGAGAAAAAAAAAAAAAATACTGTCCAAAATGCAACATCACAATAACAGAAAGTAAAATGAACAGTACGTAATAAACTTAGATGATTCAGTTGTGTCTGTTTTTCTGCTAGAGCTGGGCATAAAAGAAGCTTTGGAGGCTAGGATTTGGGTTCACTAGCAGAGGTTTTTTGGATGTTCCTGTGGTTTTTGAATATTTGTGTGTGATCACAATCTCATTAGTTCCTCTTTATTATTACTTTTGGCACTTCAGTGCATTATTCTTACAGAGAAATTAGAAGAAACTGACATCTCTTATTGGTACTGTAAACTCCAAGAAAGAGGATGTGCATGAATATAGTTAAGCAACTCCTTTCCTGTTTCACAATTATGCTATAATATACTTATGATTTAATTTCCATTAAATGTTGTTAGCAGATTAATCTCTCTTAAAATACTGAAGAGGCAAACAAATTACTACTTTATTATCAAGTAATTCTAGCACTGCACAAGCAGCACCTATAAGCTGAGCTTGCTCTAAATTGAGGGTACAACCTTGTAGGCGAGTTTATATAGAAGGGGCTAAGAATTTAAATATTTGTGTCTTCCGTAACAGCACACTGGTCCTCATCTGAGTAAACACTCTTCCTGGTATCCAACAGAAGAATCAAAGGTCAGATATCATGCAAAGGATTACTATGGCATTTGCAACAAGCACTTCTGCTTTTAAACTGACTTTTTAGGATGTATGTTTGACTTTGATTTTCTCCATAGCTGTTCTTGATAGACAGAATTATAGCCACCTTGGATAGCTGCAGAGTTTTCTCACGAGTGCTTGGATGTCTAAATCGAGTACCCTGGGTAACTTTTCTTTGTTCGTGTGCAATGGGTTTGAGTGGGGAGGTTGTTCATTTTCAAGTCAGTACACTGAAGACTTTCCTAGAATAGTGGAAACTAGGGAAATACTCAGGAAGATATTTTATCATTATATTTTCCGAAGTACAAGAGTGATAATTTTTAATTCAGTCTGTTTACAGCAATGTCATAGATTTCCTTAAATAGATCTAGCTTCTGATGCAGTACGGGTGCTCTAACAGAACCATGTACAGAATGTAGGAACGTAGTAGCACCTGACACTTTTAATAGAGGGAATGGAAAAGTTGCGTAGATATGTAAGCATGTCCCAGGTATTTTAACTTCCTCAGAAGAACCTGAAATGTGTAAAGGAATAAAAATTGGACAAAAGTTTTCTGCTAACTTTGCAAAAAAGAAAAAAAAAAGTTTTCTGTTCTCCTTAAAATTCCATATTTTCGGAGCTATAGCTCTTTAAAGCAATCAGTGCTATTAGCCATCAAGTGCTACAAACATTAGAACAGCCACAGATGTGGAAGTTGAAGGGTTTTTCTGCACTACTAAAATAAGTAAACTTCCCTCTGCTAGGGTGATTCTGTGTAAAGCTGATAGTGACATCTAGAACACTTAGGACTTTTTGTCTAAGGAAAATTATTTCCTACTTTTCTTACCCTGCTATGAACTTTAGTTATTGCTTCTTGAGTTCTTCCCTTACTACTTTAATACAGATATGGTGGATAGAAATATACTGTATGTTCTGATAATATTAGTTTGGAGTCTTTTCTCTTTCCTCTGGAAAAAGCTGCAACTACATTGATTTTATTTATTTATTTTTTTTTTTCTCCTCTTCCTTTTCCTCTGTGTGTTTGCCCAGACTAGTGGTAGATCTGTGGCAAAGACAGGATTTGATTGCCTAGATGCACATCTATTGCAGCTTCAAGGAAGTTAAAGTATTTTTCCTAGCTTCCACTGCTTCTCATGAGTGTCCCACAGGTCCTGCCTCATACATGCCAGCTACACGTGAGGTATCTTGGATACCCTACAACAAGTAAAATAGTGAGCTGGAGGCTAGGAGGGTTGCTGTAGGTCATCCACAACAGCAGTATACACCTCTGTTTAGGCAACTGCATGCAGTAAAATTAGGCAAAACTTTGTGCTACACCTATAATGTTAAACTTTTTTCCATGATGGTAGTCTTTTCCCAAGTATGGTGGCAGTCTTATGCATACTATTTTAGTAACATCTTGTTTATATCAGGTGTTCTCTGGTGATGTTTTTTTTGTTTGAAAAAAATCAATGCTCTGAGATTAAAAACTCAGATCTGAAGAACTGTTGAACATACCTGAAAAGAGACCAAGTCCTCTTTTGTCATTGCATCAAATCACATCCATCAATGGCAGGCTCTTTGATACTTAGACTATTGAAGTCTTGTTCACAGTCACTTTGCTGCACTTAAATTAGTAACATTTATACACTGATTTCTATACCAGATTTAAAATAAGTAGTCCATGAATACATGCTACAAAAATGGTAGAAGATGGTGAAATATACTTGGTGTTGCTGACATCCATCATAGCAGTAATACTAGCAGCTAGTGAGCTAGGCTGAGACTTGGGAACCTGCACTGGAGATTTCATCTGTCCAAGGTCCCTGGTGATATACGAGATGGTAAAAGGATTATAAGGAGTGGATCTGATGGTCTTCCATGTGGAGCAAGCAGTGGGGCTTTTGTATGCCCTGGCAGGACAATAAATCATGAATTGCGTAGTTTTGTTCTATGGTACTGCTCTTTCGTTCAAATTCGTGTGGCAGTAAGGAGATTAATTATTAGACCACAAAACACACTTCAGTGCTTAAATTCTTTTTTTCCTAGCATAGCATGCAATATACATTACAGTAGTTTTGTGTATTGCACACTGCTATGTTTTATATGCAAACTTCAGTAGCCACTAACAGAGCTGAGGGATTCTAATTTCCCCTCCTATAACACACATTGCTTTCTGCTTTAGTCATTAACTCTAAACTCACCTTTATTTCTAGATTGAAGTTAAATATTTAGTATTCTACCTTATTCAAAGGGCACAAAGGGTAGTATTCATCCAAGTCTTAAGAGGCCTTAGAGATGAGCTCTCTGGGAGATGATTAAGGCTTGTTTCTTTTCTCTTATTATGGAGGAAACCTAGGAATCTTTAAGTTTTTGCAAGTAACTGGGTGCATGCCCACCAAAAAAAATCTCTTCATCTTAAAAATCTGAGGGGAATTAGGCTTTTTTAGCCTATACTTTATTACAAAACACTTGCTTAGAGTGAAATGTTCCCCCCCCTCCCCGTACCCTGCTAAAATTCTAAAGTATTTTATACTTTGGTTGTATCACGCACTTATTCTTGAGTGGTCTTTGGCATAGGCCTTAATGTTTAATGATATTTACTTAACAACCACATGCCTATTGCCTGAGCTGGCTTTCTGCTTTATAGACAGCGTTTGTGTCCATTATGGGATTTCTTGTTTTGTTTTGTTTTTTTTTTTTTTTTTTTCCTCCCTGGAAGGAGAAATAAAAGGACAGAGCAGAGAATTCTGTGCTTCCTACTAACTTACTACAACTGAGTGCAGAAGAGGAGAGAGAGAGTTTAAATCTAACATTACCCTTGTGCTTTCTATTAGAAACACATTTATGGTATTTTAAGTAACTTGGCTAGATGTGCTCATTTTAAATAAAACAGCTGATTCCTGCACATATCTATCACATGTTGAACTTGTTACTCTTTGATCTGATCCACCAGCCCTTACTAGGTCAGAATTTGAAGACAATTATAAGCAATGCCTACATAAGAACTGCTTGTATGAAATGGAAATATTTGTAGAAATTTAATTCACACATCATTGTGTTTCTTCCTGATGAATTTCTTCCCACAGAAATCTTACAGAGGAATAAGGCAGAAGGTTAAAGCCGATGCTGGAGTGTACTTACTGAAGCTGTGTTTTCAAGCATAGGGAGTAGGCTGATAGCTAAGAAGAGGCAGCTTGCTGTATCCTTCCATGGATATGAAGAGGTATTAGGACATTAAAATGATGCTTGCCTTAGGCAAGGATTAAGAAAATTTTTATCTGTAGGCTGATGCTAGATGATATGGCATGGGTTTCTGGTTTGAGAAAGTATGGGAGACGCTGAGGCCACCTCATGCCTTGATGTGAAGATCTATAATAGGTCTTCACAAGTACACAAAATAACTCTAGTGGTTTCATTTAACCTATGTATGTGTATATGAGGAGTTGGCCAGTGGAAGAATCTTACTTTCCTATGAAGAAATGATCCCAGTGTAAAGAAGGGTTGCTGAGGAGGGGAGTGCTTTGGGGTCTTGTGACTGAGACCAGACACTGAAGGACATCCTTGCAGCATTTCAGGAATAAGTCCCTATTAAGGAAGAAACAAAGAAGTTTTTTTTTGTTTTTTTTTTTTTTGAGGTATGTAGCCTTTCTGAGCATATTAATTGCTTATTGTATTAATTGACCATAGTTGTTCTTCCTCAGGAGAAAAGAGGTGCCAGGTTTTACTCTCCCTGTATGTATTTAAGCTGTTACACGTTGCTTCAGAAGAGATCATGTCCTTCCAGCTTCCCTCAGTAAAGGAGAAACTTTGAGTTTTAGTCTGTTGTAGAGCTGGATACTGAGCGCTCTGATCTGCAGAATTATTCCTCAAAACACTTGCATCGCTCTGTTTAAATCCTAGCGGGTGCTTGCCTGTGCAATCTCTTGAATATTGCCCCTGCCTGCTAAACCTAGGTGTATGCCATCCTTCTCTCTCAGGCCTTCTTCTTGAAGTTTTCTGGTGGAAGATGTTTTAAAGTTGGAAAAACAAGACATGTTTAGAAATGTTGGGGTGCTTGAGGGTTGAGGGGTTATACAAGAAATTAGAACACAAAAATATTTATAAAATGACCTTGTATATCTACAGGAAAACTTTTTATTCCAGGATAAATGTTGTGCTAACACCTAATCAATATGTACGCACACCTATCTGTATGTGTGGAAACTCCCCCTCCCCCCCCCAATTTCTAATACAATGCCAAATGATTGTATGACTTCTTGTCAAATAACTTTCGAAGGCAAAAATGCATTTCAATTGACAAATCCTTCTCCAAAAAGCCCATGTGAAGTTTTTTGAATGAGTAAGAGAACCTCTAGAAAAATTAATAACTATAATCTTAAAAATAAGTGTAACATCCAGACTGAAGTAGCAGAAAAATATACACTGAAAAACTCTAGAATCCTGAATCCAGAAAGAACATAGAAGATGTTATAAACCAAAAGGTGTTATAAGGTGTTAGAAAACACTTTTTTTCCTCCCTCTGTGGGCAAAACAGTGCAGAAAACAGAATAAGGAAAAATAATGTCTATCTAACTTTACCCTTGGGGTTAAAAGGCAGCCCTAAATAATTGTGAACTGTTCTTTGGTTAAATTATCACTGACATTGGAAATACTACCTCCACTGCACGTTTGGGGTTTGTGGTTCCCAAAGAACAGATGTTCAGTACTTGTGAGAACAATTAATCCAAATTATTTCATTCTTTTTTTTTAATGATTTAAGGATTGAAGACTTAGTAAAACTCAACTTTCCTTATTCCAAGATCCTGACCTTGTGTTTTGAGGCTGGTCTAATGTTAATATTGGTTTTTTCCCTGTTGAGGTACTTCTGAAAATTCTGATGGAATCCTTTCACTTCACTTACGTGGGAAGTGATGACTAGAATACAGTTTCCCTTCCTAACGCATTTGTCTATCAGGAGGTAACTTCTGAATAAAAAAATCACTGCAGATCACAAAGCTATCCTATGTATATGGATGTAATTCTGTATCCTATGTAACTATGTATACTGTGTAGCTCCTTTAAAGTATTTTGGATTTTTTTCCTTTTTTTGAGGGGGGTGGAAGGGGAGGAAGGGGATTGGTTGGAGGTGGTGGATTGTTTGTTTCTTCATGTGAAGTTTACTCCTATGAAGTCCTCTTAACCTTCTAAGATTCAACAGTCAAAAGTTTGTTCTGGTGAGAGTGAAAAGGATTTAGTCTAGAAGGAATGCTGCTTGTTTCATGAGGAAGAAATTTGGTGGATTCACCAGGAAGTCAGCAGATTGAGAATCCCAGATACTAACTAAAAGATTGAGACATTTGTGGATGCTTTTGTATATATGGCCTGTGAGCAGGTCCTCAGCCTCTGTGGACAGAGGCCTGGGAGAGGCAAAATGCTTTGAAGCTTTGAGATTCTCAGCTCACTTCAAACTCTTCACAGGGAGGTATTCAGGAGTTAAGAGGTTTAGAAATGCAAAATTTTGTGATTAACATGTAAGGAATTGAGAATGGAGAGTTAGTCTCTGTACTGATAACTAAGAAAGTTCACTGAAAATACTTTTAATAAAAGCTGCTTTTAATAACGCATTCTAAATAATGTGCTAATTAACAACAAACTATAGGAAGTTGGAAACTCAAATGAAGCAGATGGTTGTTACGAGGCATGCTAATCTTCTAAGCCAAACCTAGGATCCAGTGTAATTCTTTTTCTTCATGCAGAGAAAGAGGAGTGTTAGAGTCTCAATTTCAACAGCATGTACTGTGCAGACTTGCAGTTCAAACTTATTTATTTATTCCTGATGCACAGTGGCATCTGCCTTCTTTGTGTGTCAAGGAGGAAATAGCTCCCTGCCATGTCAGTTGTTTGACAAAGCCATGAGTGTCTCTGGGAGCCCCGGACCTGTGCTGAGGCCCTGGCCAGAGTGCATCTGCTCTGTGCTGAGGTGACACGTGTCCCAACAGCACCAGACTCCACATAGCACTGCTGTGCCTGGGAAAGCTGGGAAGGTATTCATGCTTTTTCCTTGAGGAGGGCAAAGTCTAAGTCAGGTTTTCCCAGTGCTTCAGTTTGGGGGAGAATTGGCTGGAACTGAGCAGGGCCTGTACCGACAGAAGCTGAGCACCCTGTGAAGGACCAGATAAAAAGTTAAACGATAAGGCAGAAAAACCTTGGGAGAGAGGCTGTGCACCATAATGTAAAATTCAAGTGTCAAATGCTTACAGGTAACCTCCTCCTCCATGTTCACTCACCAAGCTTATTTTAGTTGGCTTTACTCTCAGTTGGCTCTGCCTGCCAGCCATACTTCTGCAATACCTCCAGCCCCAGCAGCCTTCTCCAGGTACTGGGCAACCAAGCTCCACCACCTTCCTGCAGCCCAAATGGAGGGAACTTGTACAGCCTTTCCTCTTTCCTTCTTTCCTTAGAGCTTCTTTTTCTCCTTAAAGTCTGATTCTGTGTGTGTTTTTCGGGGAGGGAGGGTTTGTTTTGTTTTTTTTTTCCATTTTTTCGTAAGACAAGATTGCCACCAGGCTTACGTGACAGAGATTTGATTGCTTTCCTGTAGTAACAAAAACTTTGCCTTCGTTTCTCTTTAGATGCCATATGCCATGTTGACTCCACCACCACACCCAAAGTAAAAGAAATAACTTTGTCATTGATAATGAAGCTATGAAAACTTTCTATTCTCAAATATCTCAATTACAGTAAAATTACAAGAGCGAGTTACTCATTGTTTAAAATATCAGTTCAAAGGCCACTGGAGATGCACTAGTGGTAACATTGCATTTCCGAATATGCATTTTTCCCAGTGCTTCTCCATTGCTTTAAAGAAATGACCTAGTTTGTGGCAGAAGTTGTGAACTTCATGTACAGGAATTGCATTTACAGTTGGATTCCAGCAATTAATCTGAATATACCTAAGGGTGGTAGGATGTTCCTTCACTTTTACTTTGTTTACTGAAATAATAATAATAAAAAGAAATCTTCCCTACATGTGGTCCTTTTCATTTTTAAGTATCAGCCAAAGTTATTCCTATGAACTATTCGGTGGAGGAGATCAAAATGCAAATATTTGTCAATTGTAAAATATTTTATCATCTAATTACATCTATTAAAATTTTTATATTTTTGTTACTGATATTAGCAAGACTAGTGAATAAATAATTAGTAGTGTTAAGTGACTGACAAATACACACTGACATGACAGCGTGTGGGTAGGGCTGTGCAGAAACTGCCTGTCTGCAGCTCATCCTGAAATATTTTGTTCCCTTTTTTGGTAAAATCCTCTGAGATATGCTGATGACAAAGGACTGATTCATCTAGTCAAATAGGAATAATTTTGGCATTACTTTCCCCCACCTCCTGCTTTCTATTGCAAACTGTTTAAGTATATAAATAACAGGATCACACCAAAGTAAACTACCCACATCAAGGGATTAATAGAAAAGGAGGGTTGGGAGGGCCTGTGAGTGTAAAGATGAGATATGAATATTTAACTTCACTGTGATTATTGGGAAGTCAAGAGCACCCAAAGTAAAATCTGCTTTCAGCAGCTCTGTTTGACCTTGTGATTGGTATTCCTACAGGTGGGCTGTTGTGGGTTACCTCCCCCCCCTTTGCTTCTCTTGAGGGGGCTGAAGAGGGGGCAGATGCATCTGCAGACTGCATTCACAACAGCTTTACCCACGCAGGCAGCTTCTCTGTGGTAAATGGTATCTGGTGTTGAGACACTTCTGACCTGATTCATGTGTGTGTTGTTTTTTTTTCTTTTTTTTTTCTTTTGAGGAGAGGGATGGAGGAGGATATCTTCTAGAGATCAGCTGAGTGCCTTAAGGAAGGGGTATCTAAACTTAAGAGTACCTCTCTGAACACGCAAGGTCTCACGTGCTATTTGCACATTGGTGGCATAGTGGTGATCTGTGAGAGGTCAGGTCTTTGCGTTGGATCAAATATGGGCCTGTTGGTGCGTGTTTTATAGTGAAAATGCTGCCCTTCGTACTCGGAGGGGCTGGGAGGGCGTGCGCGCAGTCAGGTGCCGCTGCTCAGCTAGCGAACTATAATCCATTAAGCTGCTCTGTTGTGATGGCCTGTTCGTACCTCGGGCAGGCGACTAAAATTCTGGTCTGGGTTTGTACATGCATCTCGGCTAGTGCAGTACCTTCTCCTCAAGCTTTGACAAGTGCTCTCTTGTCCCACTCAAGTGTGGCATGTTAAAAGTCGCAAAGACTATTTGCGTGCTCGGTGATGGTATTAAACAGTTTGGTTTTTTTTTTAAAAAAAAAAAAAACAGTTGAGGCACTGCTCAACTTGGTAAAGCGTGTTGTATCTTAAATATCAGGACATACAGACAACAAAGTCAATGTACTGCATTGCTAACCGCTTGATACTTCAATTATTTGTGAAGCAGTCCCCTGAGACTGATGGAACTGATTTTTATAAAGGAGTATGGGTTTGGAGAGGTCTCCCTCTCCCTAGGAGCATCAAAATGAAAAACTGCCTGATAGATCAAAAAAAGGAGGAAACTCCTGTCAAATCTGAAATTATATTATTTCAGTTTTCCCTACATTTGTCATCTTGCATGCACTCCTTGCCTAGCTCCATTTGCACGTAGTGCTTTGCCACATCTGAAACTAATCCAGCCTCCCTTCATTTCAGTTACAAAAATGTCAAGAGTTTTAGCATGTATCCAATGTCACCTACCAGACTGTTTCAGTCACCGGATTTTCTTCTTCTTTTATTTCCCAAGGCAAGAACCCAGGAAGGGTATCCATACCTCATAAAAGTTCAAAACTCTGTTTCTGTTTGCCGCAGATCTATTTCTTCATTGCCAGGATTCTACTTGCATGTCCTTTCCCTGAGTAAACAGAGGGGCTCTTAGCGATTCCAGAGATAAAGCTGCGTTTATAGGCTGCAAATGCATTGAGTCGGGGCGTCTCTGTATGGAGCCCCGAGAGGTGCCCGTGCCAGGAGCGGGGCTGGGCTCAGGCGCTCGGCCCTCGCCAGGCCCTTTGACAGCGCCAGCGGCAGCCCCTCGCTGTTGAGAATTAATCAGTGGGCAGAGCTGCCCGCGAAGGCGCCTCGGAACCTACCCCCGTGGACCTCCGCAAAGTGGAGACAAATGAAATGCAGAAGCTATGGCGAAAGCTATTAATTCACACAGATGGAGGATGGTTACGGACACGTGGGTTGCATGTCTGCCCCAGGAGAAGGCCTGTCTCCCCCTAGGGCAGGCATCCATCTTATAGGCGCAGTGCTTTGACAAAGGATTTTCTTCCCCCATCTCCTCCCTCCTATATAGACTAAGAAAACCACAAAAATCAATTCTGAATAGATTGTTGGGGTCTCTGATTTTTGTTGTTGTTGTTTCTTCTTCCTGATTTGTAGATCTGCAAGAGAAATACCCACTTAACACCAAAATTTCAACAATGTGGAAGATTTTCACAGTCAAAGGATGACTACCATCTAACAACTATAAGAAAAATGTTCACGTTTCTCCCCTCCATAAATTGAGGAGAGTTAGGTTTCTTTCCTGTATACCAAAGGAGGTTGTTTCTTCACCCTCTGTTACATACACTACTTCTTGAATTACTTCTGTGTAAATCCAAGTATCTGTGTTTTTGTCATAGGAACATGTTGAGATTGAAGTAAACTCAATAAATAAAAAAGCAGATTGTATTAGAAAGTATTAGTATGCTATTAAAGGATTTTGCTTGCTTAAAGTAATCCTATTGAAAATCTTTAAAATGAGATTATGAGGCATGATGTGAATAGTTATGGAAATGACTCGTGTCTGTGAAAGTTGAGTTACATAAGGGGGTAAATAGTTTGAGGAAAAATCAAAGTCAACACTGCTTCCTGGTGGCACAAATACAGGACTAATTTTTATGCCACTATGTTGGCAATAGTCAACAGACTGGGAAAGTGTCAATGACTTAGTGGTTTCTCATCTTGCTATCTTGATCAGCCTGTTTCAATGGATTAGGTTTGCTGCCAGCAGGTACAGCCTAGACACTTGTGAATTTCTGATGCTCTGGAGAGGCAGTGAGGCATGTGAAAGTCAATATTATGCAAAACCAAGAATGCTTGCTGTCAGAGCATTCCTAGTGCTTTTCACCTGTTGTGAGCTTGATACTTAATATATTATGATGCATTCACAGGAGGTATCTCAATATAGTATGATGGATGTTTTTCCAATATAATGTGAATATATAGAATAAAGAAAAAAGTTGCTAATTTGTACATTTCCTAATTGATTTGTTCATGCTGTTCACCAAGGCAATTATATACGTTAGTCCAATAGTAAAAAGAGTAATAAAACGGAGCCATTCTCTCCATGAAAGAGAATCCCAATAACCTACATTTCTGCAAATGTTATTAGATGGAATGTAACATGCAGATGTTGTCTCATGAGTTTAACTCATAGGCCAAGCATTCTCTTAGTAATATAGTACCACAAGAAACCATAAAATAACTCATCAAGAATTAGTAAGACTCTGTTTCTTAGTTTCTGAGAGGCCATTCCTCTCCCCCACTATTACTAATTCAAAGTATCAGTTCAGAATTCTTTCCTTTTTGCAGTTCACGTCAGAATCTGTTCCAGCTTTAGAGAAAAGTGGTATGGTGGTCCTGTAGTTTACGTGTTCTCAAGCAATGAAGAGTTGATTTGGAATCAGCTTAGCTTTGTCTTCCAATTTGACAAATACATCGCCAGATTTTTACTTTTGATTACATAATACTTTTGTTATTTGGACATGCGTGTATTAAATGCGGTGCATACTTTAGAAAGTGCTACATGGTCTTGGAGGATAATTCATGCTAATTGTCGCAAAGTAGCGGTCTGATCAATCTTGCAATTGGCAGAGTCTCATCTCCTATTTCACAGGAGCAGTTGAAGACTTAGTATTGTTTGGGCTTGGAGATATGGCATGGGGGAATAGTTCCTCTTCTTCCCAAAACTCGTCCTGATTTTATATTTAGGATGTCCAGGGCCACAAAGCACATGCAAACATCTTTAAAATCTGGGAAAAAAAAACAGTACTGGCTAATATTTAGCGTAAAAGAACGAACATAGAAAGCAGAAGTTCAAAAAATGTCTCTGAATTGCTTTGAGTTCTAAATTAGAGGTCAAGTATAAACACAAATCTCTTTAGGATTTGTGTTACAGCGGATTCTTATCCCAAGTTTCAGGTAGAACAGTATAAATTCTTGTCATTGAAGGCTACGTTAAAAAACAAAAAACAAAAAAAGAAGCCTACCTGTAGAACCTCTATTGGAAGCATTACAATAATCTAGAACCTGATACTATAATCTAGAACTTGATAATACAACAATGTAAAGATGATGATAAACATCTGAGTCAACCAAGTATTATGGGGGAGTTGTACCCCACTAATTCCTTTATTAATTTTTGGTAATGCAGAAAAACTGTATTTGCAGATGGAGTGTGTAATTTCTAAGAGAACCTAATTACAGTAAATATAACAAATAGTAAATAAATTGGTTTAAATTTAAGTCAAAGATAAGAGTAACTTTTCATCTGTACTCTGTATGCCCTTTTTTTTTTTTTTTTTTTTGGGGGGGTTTTGAAGTTTATTTATTTATGAAGAGTATGCCTTTATGAGCATAGTCAGAAGGCTTCCTGCTTACCATCACTGCATCATGTTGAAGACAAAAACAGAGTAGAACTTCAGGGTATTATACTGATAAATATCTTCTACATATAATGACACTGCTTCACTAACCCCCAGAGTCCCATGGTTAAATAAATAAAAACTAAGCTATTCATCTGCACTTTGAAAGAGTCAACTGAGTTCTGGTGATCTCTCAGCCTTGTGAGATGAGGACTGCAATAGCTGACGTTACCAGTGTTGTGGCCATCTCGGTGCCAGCTGTCTGTCTGTGGCTGATGCATGAAAGGAAACATTCCCATGCTTGTTTGCAGTTTTTCATGCAGGAGAAAAACTTTTTTTCTGTGATTTTAAATTACAAATGGTTAAGTATGTGTAACAGATTTTCATTATGTAATGAGCTGTGCAAATACTTCAATGAACGATCAGAAGAAAATTGGCGACTGAGAGAAGATAATGCACAATATTAAGCGTTAATACAACTCTGGGAAGGATTTTGAACAGCTTTAAACCAGCTTGTCCATGAAGTCACTTGTGCATAAGCTCCTTAAAGATGTCTTGCCCCAAATGCACATTTGAGCTGCCCTGTGCCTCTGCGGATGGCATCTGTTTGTCCACCTCAGGAGAGCACAACTAGGACTTTACTGGAAGCTTTGTCCAACTGATTTCCACTTCTCTTCTTGATTGCAATAAGTTTTCAGCAAGAGTAGGCAGAAATACAATTGTTAGTTGCTTAAATAGTTAATGGCGTGTTAATTGGTAAGAAAAGCAGAAAACCATTGTTTTACCAAAACAAAAAAAGCCAAAAACAAAAAAATCCTTAAATACTCCTTTTGTTACTGATGAAGGTCAGACTTATTTAATGCAGATATTTCCAATCTGATTTAAAACTGTCATGTTGATACAAGGTATAAGATACATATATAAATAAAAGATACTACGTGGTGAATAGAGATAAATCTTTATATAAGGATTAAATATTGCAGTACTGCTTGCTCAGTTGTGTTTAATCTAGTCAGACAATCTTCTTGACACACTTCTTTTCACTAGTCTATAAGATTTGGGGAAAAAATGATACTGTGTGGAAAATCAAATTGTTGATCTAATGTTAATTTCTCTGTGTATTTAATCTTCCATTAAATTTGGATTTACATTTTTATTGGTTTGGAGGTCATTATTTGTGTATGCTGTGGCATCAGTTCTCTAAATTGCAACTTTGTGCTTTCAAGCATAGCCGTTTTCATTTGAAAAGGGATATACTGATAATGTGTAGAAGAGAGCCAAATGTTACACAACGCTTTCCAAAGCTTTTTCCCAGGGTTTAACAGCCAGTCCTTCTTTTGACCTGGAGGAAATGCAAGAACAAAACAACTATATTCCTCATCTAAATATAGCAGTAATCTTACGCAGAAAAATAAATGTTCTGATTTTCCTTTTAAACTCATTGTGATTTAACTTGGACTAAAATCACTTAAACTGTTCGGGTTTACTAGGAAGGGGTTGTTGCATGTTTTAAGTGAGCATCTGGTACACATGCAACTGTGCCATATGCAGTCCCAGTGTCTTTAGAAGGTGAAAGGCCAGGTTGTAGTAATCTTGCCCTCTTTGCACCAGATGTTAAATCTCTGTAATGTCCCTGAGTGACCATTAGATCACAGGCAGCTGGGATTGGTGGTTTATGTTTAATTTATAATCACACTATTAATCTAGCTGTCTGTCCAAACTCTCTTCCTTATCATTTCCAGAATTCCTTGTATTTTTAGAGAAAACTAAATTTATTTTATGAGAGGATCACTCTTTGGGGTACGGGTTTGCATAGATGATGCTTGGGATTTTTGTTTGTTTTGGAGTTTTTTAGATGATATTGAAAGTGGCAATATGCAAGTCTAACAGCTTTTTAAGCTTTAAAAATATGTCTGAATATATTTCATGCAGTATATTATAGATTAAAATGTGCTTTCTACAACCAGCTTGTAGGTTAGGGGAGGAAGTATATTTGGATTTAGCTGCTAAGTTTCTTGGAGGTTTGGTTAGATTTAGCTTTTTGTTTAAAAAAAACTTACTCCGTATTTTTATGTGAACAGGGAAGAAAGGAGAGGAAAGACTGTTGGGGAGCGGAAGAGATAATGATGGTAGTAATGGAAAGAAGCTTGGAGTTCACTGTTAGGCTGCGCGTAGAATATTTCAAGCTAACAGTGGAGAGAAGTTGACAGAAATGTTCTAACTTATTTTACCATCAAGATGTTTTCTTGCTTCAATAATTCTTAGTCAGTTTTAGTAGCTTATTGACTTAAACGCTGTAGTCATGATTTATTTTTAACCGAACAAAAGGAGAGCGTTTCCATATATTTGATTCCTATACTACTTCCACTCTGCCTACCACTCTTGCTTGTTGGGGAAACCTCTTTTTATAAAGTATTTTACTCCATTGAGTGAAGCCTTGATCCAAGTGGGATATTCACAATGCTTTGAATAGTGATGGCAGTCCACAGGACTAAGTAACTCTTTGCCTCTTTCCTAGCTTCTGACCTCCAGCAGTGCCAAACCTGCAAACAGCTACTGTAGGAATAGGTCAGGACTCAATCACTGAATTTTATGCAGCACTATAAATGGATTGTCCTCAGCAAGTCTCCCCTGCTCGTTTATCCATAAGAAGTTTGTAGTTCCAAATGCATCTTTTCTGTTGCGTTCAGCGTGCTAGGCCCAGGATGCTGCCTTTGAAGATAGTTTTGAAAGATCTTGTGGAAAAAGGTTCAGTGCTCCTACTTTCAGCAGATTTTGCTTCTTCGGTGTAAGCTGCTTTCAGATTTGGCAGGCTATTGCAGACAAGAAAGCAAAAACTAGCGTATTTATGTCAATAAAGCAGATCAGATATATCGCAGAATCACAGAATCAGTAAGGTTGGAAGGGACCTCTGGAGATCATCTAGTCCAACCTCCCTGCTCAGCAGGGTCACCTACAGCATGGTAGACAGGGTTGCATCCAGGCAGACCTTGAATATCTCCAGAGAAGGAGACTCCACAACCTCTCTGGGCAACCTGTGCCAGTGCTCTGTCACTCTCACGGGGAAGAAATACCCCCTCACGTTCAGGCAGAACTGCCTGGGGTTCAATTTCTGCCCATTGCCTCTTGTCCTGTCACATGGGACAACTGAAAAGAGTTTGTCCCCGTCCCCTTGACACCCTCCCTTCAGGTACTTATACATGCTGATAAGATCCCCCCTCAGGCTTCTCTTCCCCAGGCTAAACAGGCCCAGCTCTCACAGCCGTTCTTCATAGGGCAGCTGCGCCAGCCCTCTGATCATCTTTGTACCCTACGCTGGACTCTCTCCAGTAGCTCCATGTCTCTCTTGGACTGGGGAGCCCAGAACTGGACACAGTACTTGAGATGAGGCCTCACCAGGGCTGAATAGAGTGCCAGGATCACCTCCCTCGACCTGCTGGCAACACTCTTCCTAATGCACCCCAGGAGACCATTGGCGTTCTTGGCCACAAGGGCACATTGCTGGCTCATGGTCAACCTGTCATCCACCAGCACTCCCAGGTCCTTTCTGCAGAGCTGCTCTCCAGCAGGTCAGCCCCCAGCTTGTACTGGTCCCTAGGGTTTTTTTTCCCTAGGTGCAGGACTCTGCACTTGCCCTTGTTGAACCTTCTGAGGTTCCTCTCTGCCCAGCTCTCCAGCCTGTCCAGGTCTCTCTGTATGGCAGCACAGCCCTCAGGTGTATCAGCCACTCCTCCCCAGCTTGGTGTCATCAGCAAACTTGCTGAGGAGGCACTCTGTCCCTTTGTCCGAGTAGCTGATGAAGAAGTTGAACAGGATGGGACCCAATACTGAGCCCTGGGGAACGCCACTACCCACAGGCCTCCAACTAGACTCCATGCTACTGATGACCACCCTCTGAGCTCTGCCTTTCAGCCAGTTCTCAGTCCACCTTACTGCATTGCTATTTCTGTCATAATAAATTTCTGCAATCCCAGTAGGCTACAGAAGATCAGGAAGGTTTGGAAATGGAGGGAAAACCTACAGGTTGCTATCAGGAGCCTTAATGATTTAAAAGCAAGGCAAGAGGGAGTATAATTTTTTTTTTCTACAAGAGTAGTTTGCCCATCCAGCAGAATCAATGATCGTGACATATCTGCTGAAGATCAGCATCTGTCTTGGCTGTCTGTGCATCTGGCTGTGCAGATGTTCCAGCGAAGCCGTGTTGCTAGTGCTACTTCTCTTTGAAATAATACGTGAGTCACAGGAGTCACAGGAAAAGCAAACGGGATTAACCAGATGTGTTGCTTAGCACATTGCAAGGCCTTGAAATAATTGCCAGAGTTATCAAAAAATCTAACTATCTCTCAATCTCTTGTCCCCTCTTTCCCCATCCCTGAAAAAAGTCAAAACCCCAACAGGCCCACAGTGTTGAATGAAAAACCCAGCCTAGTTAGAGATGTGCTCTTCCATAAAACACCATTGTAGCCATCACTGATCCTAGGTGGAAACTGCATCTGTGCAGTAAAAGGAATATAATGCCACTTGAAAGCAAATAAACATTTTAGTATTTGAGATACGATTTTTTTTAATAAATGATAGTAGATGAAAAGATTTTTATTTCCTTCTTCTCTTGAAACATATTTTCTTAGGCTGTAGTAATTCCTGCCTACATAGATGAGTAAAAGGCATTAGTAACAAGTTGTGTGTAATTGAAAAAAACATCTCTTAGTCTAAAATTAGGCAAGTCTGGGAACTCTTGAGGCGTTAGTTCAGTTTTCTGTGTGCTTTTGAACAGATGATTCTTCTGAGTTAGCACGTGTGTAGATAATTGTTAGGAATTATTAATCTGTGGAAATATACCGTTAGGAAATTGAATGTATGATTAATTTTTCATGCTAATTGAAAATTTGTGATAAGCTAAATTCTACGGTAAGCTACATCTGTTGATGTCATTTCACTACCATTAGAGAACATTAAGTGCCTGAGCATTGCAGTATCAACTGATACAGTGAAATTAGGAATGAATCTACAAACGTTATACTGTTGAAACTTGAACAGAATTGAAAGAAAATGCAGAAATATCAGTTAGCCAAATACAACATGAGTTTATATTCGTGCAATAAAAAGTAGAACTCTTGCTGTGTTTTGCTAACTGATACAAATTCAATAAAATCACTCCTAGTGATCTTTTATTATGCAAAGCACATTGGTCTCATCATGCAAATATTTGTCTATGATTAATGGTAATAAGGAAAAACTTAGAAAATACCTCTTTCTTTCTGAAATTTCATGTAGTGAGGTTACCATATTTTAAAATATTTAACTTTTTAGTCTTACTGCGTTGTTTTGTGAAGTTGGTGATCTCATTCAAAATATATTTGTGTTAAATTATAGTAAATTGTGTGCATGGAATTT
The DNA here is from genome assembly GCF_003343005.1 of Rhea americana. Taxonomy (NCBI): domain Eukaryota; kingdom Metazoa; phylum Chordata; class Aves; order Rheiformes; family Rheidae; genus Rhea; species Rhea americana. The sequence continues at coordinate 1,275,764 of NW_028186712.1, forward strand.
TATAATAAATGTTCACTTTCTGCAAACATTATGACATATACTTATTAGCGAGCGGCGATCAGGCAAAAATCTGCTTGTATGTACAATGATTCATATTTATTCACCAGGATAAAACTGCAAAGACTACTATCGCATTTTTGTGTGTTTTAATCCCTAAAAAATATTACGGTAATGTAATTACTTGCAAAGGAATTTGTAAAGACTTTAATGATGATCACTTCAATGCAAATGGGAATAAATTTTGCCCTAAATTAGCTCTTACAACTTACCTGGGTCAATGGCCAAATTGTAATTACTATTTAATGTGTCTACGACCCCTGTAGTTTGCGTGCTCCTTTGCAGACATACCGGAAAACAAGGTCTCTGCCCAGTAAAGCTTGGCAGCTTTGTTTGTGCTTATGGTATAAAGACTCCATTGAAGATAACGGAGCTGCTTGGGTTATAAGTGGAAACTGAATTTGGCTTGCCTAAGTGGCAATTTAGTTTTGCATTCTGTTAGAAGAAGCACTATTTGTGGCAAAGGAAACTTTAAGCAAAAGTGGATTTATCCATTGTTAAGATTGTCAGGCAAGTATTAAATTTTGGAATTCATACACTCTTTAAGTGATATTAATAATGACACATGCTAGTATTTGTTTTTGGAGCAGAATAATCTTATTCTGATATAGTCTCCTACATTAACTGGGAGTAGGTATTGATTAGCTCTACCTTCTGTCAATATCTTGCCAAATTAATGTTCAAGAGTTTTAAAAATTGATTTGAACAGTAAGTTTTCTGGTTTTGTGCTTTTACAACTGATATTATTCCAATCCTCTTAACTTCTGTAATCCTTGGACCTTGGGAATGTCTTACTCATTCTAAATAACTGTACCTGAATAGATTGGAGTTAGTGTTTCTATAATTTAGAATGTATTTTAAAACATTTTGCTAGCACATAGGACTCCTTTTGTTTGCTAAGAACCTCAAACTCACTCTAAAAGTTTAAAAAGTGATAGTAGAGAGAACCTTCTATGAGTGACCTGAGTTATCCCATTCTTTTAAACAAATATGCATTTTTTTGAGAGTGATAGAACTTAATGGCAAATGCCTTTTCCAACTAGTATATTTGTAGGTACGCTGTGTATGATGACAGCTTTTAACTCTATTTATAAAGCTGAGTGTATTTTAATTCCACCTGCTGTAAAAAGCAGTACATGGGAATCACTGGGTATTTAAAGAAGGGAATTTTGTAGCCAAGTGTTATAATTTACATGCAGAGGAAGTTGTCCTTCTACCAGGACAACTGCAGTGCTAAATAGGCTATATTTTGTAAACTAGGTTTGTTTTTTCAAGTGGTAGAAGTAATGGTGAAATTTAGCTAGGCAATTAGAGCTTATAGTAAAGAATGCTAGCTACTTCTCCAGGAGCGTCTATGAGGTCAGGAAGGAGACAAAATTACGTTACTCTTCAAATATCCCCAAAAAGTGTGATACAGAAGAAAAAAAAATTATAATTTAGAAGAGGGAAAAGGTACTACAAATGGATGCAGTTTCTTTTCTTGGCTAATGTCAGTTGCAAAAATTCAAGATAAAACAAAAACATTACAGGTAATAGGGCTTGACATGTCCTAGGATTATTAAAATATATTCAAAATACTGGAGGGGAGAAATGTACCCAAATTGTAATGCTGATAACTTTTCCTGCCTTTGATGTGACAAACACACTTATTTGTGCAACTTTCTGTCAATCATTGACAACAGATGTGATCTTCCATTGTTATGCTGCTTCAGTTTCAATGTATTTATGAGGCTTTTTGTTTGCTGAAGTCCTTTATTTTTCACAAAGTGCAGCTTGCTGCCACAGATTTAAACCGTATTTGATCAGTTTGATGCAGTGAGAAATGGTCAATACAACAGGCTTCTCTGTTACCTCCTCCCTATACTTTTTGTGATTATTTTAGCAGTCTACTGTATTCTGTGGACTGAGCAACGATACTCCTCTATGAGACCTAGTGTCCCGGAAGGGTTAGGAGGAGCAAAGCAGCCCCGTGCAGTATGATGAATAAGGCTCAGCAATACCCGCAGCTGCCCAACAGATGAGCAGGTTTTAATGGCGCTAGGACTCACAATGAAATCTGGGCCCAGAACTAATCAGATCTAATTAAGACAGACACGTTATGGTCCAGTACTGCTGACAGGGTCAGGGTTCCTGTAGCTCCAAATGAGGCATGTTATAATTACTATCTAATTGAAAAGCTGAAAGAGATACAGAACCTGTGCACTGCAGGGCCTAAAAGAAAAGTTGTTCATCAGGCTCTGTTGTATACCTTATTAGATTGTTAATGCTCAATTAGACAGCTGTGTATTTTTTAAAAAAAGTGTGATATTTAAACATCATTCAAAGAAAATTTACATGAATTTTTCACATCTGTTTGAATTTGATTCATGAATGTACACTAAGTATGCAGAAATGGGGGAAAGGGGGTTGTTTATGCTTGTTTTTCTGCTCAAAGTTTATCTTAGTATACATTAAGGGAAAGGGGTCTTAGATTATTCAGCCATTACTTAAAAATATAATAAAGATTTTTAAAGTGCAGTATGTGCATGTATCAATCTGCAGTATAATATGCAAAGTTCGGAGGCTGCACTTCCCAGCTCTAATCTGTCGCTATCAAGCTATCAAAGGGCTGTGGAGAGACTGCTTCATTCTGGAGACTATGGTCCCTTCATTTCTGTTGTAAGTATGACTGATGCACGGTCTTATAAATTACCATACCATATCACAGGTTGTGTGTCATACACAGTTCTGATTTATCCATTTTCTGATGTAGAACTTAGTTTTGAGTTCATTCATTTCTTTTTGTAAGAACACCCATGCAATGAAACATCTCTTCAATGAAAAGCTTTATTAGAAAGCAGGGCTTCTCCTTTCACCTCGGAAAAATCAGTCAGACATGCACTAAATGTATAGAAAACTGCTGCTTTTGTCAGGTACGGAGTTCTGCTTTGATCTAGTCCATTTGTGTATCCAGCATGCACATGTATGCATGAGTAAGAAAGACACCAAGGCTCCAAGCCTAAGTCTGCATTGCTTAGCATGTTTTACTTCAGAGGTGACGATCACTGACTGGTTTCCAACCTATGGGAAATTCCAATATTGGAAAATTTATTTTTCTTTTAGATCTTTTCAAAAATAATCGTCTTCCCTTCTCACCAAAATTAGTTTTGAGAAGCCTGCATAACCTCTATAAAGCTTTTTCTGGAAAGCAATATGGGTATAACACTTAAAGAACAAAACAGAAAATGTTCTGACTTGCTCTCCTAGTAGCAGCCAACTGAAGACAGATTTTTGTGTTTCCTACTTTGCACCAATTAATGGCTGGCTCGTGAAAACATCTTGAGCTGGAAATGTTTTTCTCAGGTTAATGGGAAGGATTTTACAGTTTCCTTTGTGCATACCACACATCTGTCTGCTGACTTGTGCCTCCCTCAGATAATTAGCATAGTCTACTAAATGGCTCGCAAAGCAGTGAAACAAAAAAAGCATTCACTTCCGTAATAAAAGCTTAGGTTTCTTCTGCCCTCTACGTATTTCAAGCTAACGTGATAACTCTTTGATCTGCTGCCAGAAGGCTCTGCTCTCTCCTATCTTCTTAAGGTTGCAGAAGCAGGCTTTTGTACTCACTCAGGGGGGATTAGTGAACCTGAGAGACAGAAAATAATTATGTAGAGCCACTCTTGCGCTGATTTAGCAATAGCTGTGGCTGCTTGAAAAACCCGCATTGCACGCAACTGCATTGATCACATCCAATTTTCTGGAGGCTTTGGTTTGAATTTCAGAATCTTGAGTAACTCAGGAGATTTTCACGTGCAGCAGGAGAATGAGAGTAAGGATGTGTATAGTTTTGGCTGTCCAGCAGTAGTACAGCCATCCCCACGCCACTGTCCAGCACAGATTGGAGTGAGCATGAGGGAGTTTTGTGAGAAACGGCAGCTTCTCAAGCTCAGTACATCACCCCTTTTGCTTTGATTTCTCCTGTTGCCTAGTCCGTGGGGGGGGCTTTTGCCAGTAAGACAGCAACTGCGGGAGGCCAGCAAAGGTAACTCTGGCTAGTGAAGGTGTCCGGCAGCGGTCTGCCAGGAGGCACCTCTTCCCCAGCCTCCTTCCGAGCAGGAGCTGTGTCCAAGCCTGCAGGATGTGAGCCTGCTTTTGTCTGCTGAACACCCTGCTAGGTCTTAATGCCAGCCCTACGTACGTCCTTCTGTATGCTGTTTCAGTAAGTGGACTGCAAGCTAATTCTTCTTTAATAAAGCCTGACATTTTCCAGCAGATCACTGATGTCCAGTTGTTACTCTTTCAGTAACTTTTTGCTGGTGGCTCAAGATACACTATAAATCATCGTATTTAAAATGAAGGGTGCAGTCTTACTTCTGCATCACTGCCACAATACATTCCGTTATTTTTATTCATAGAAAAGAGTTTCTTCTTTTCCCTTTCCATCCCCAAATTAGTTGACAAACATTGCCTTACAGTGATCAGATATCTTTCAGTGATTTGCCTGTTCTCTGGGGGAGTATATAGAGAAAGGGAACAGATAATGATGGAATTCAAAGTGATGTGTGCTGACGGGTAGAAAATAATGGCTTTTAATTGTGAACACTTATTTCTAAGAAAAATAAGAACTTTTCAGATGAAGCTATTTGTAGACTCAGAATTTTTTTTTTTTTGAAAGCACACTGAAAAAATACACAGGCAGCTGTTTCCTAGTTCTATTTAAAGAATATCTCATACAGAGATTTGCATAACTGCTTAACTACTTATTTTACTTTGAATCATAATAAACATTTTCATTTCTTATAAAATCTATTTGTTCAGACAATATTCTTAATCTTCTGCATTACAAAAATGAAGTTCTTTTCTTCTTTGTCCCAGCTTCCAAAATATTCTAAATCTTGTTTGCAACAATTACAAAATTACCCATTTAACATAATTTAAAAACATATTTTTTCTTAATTTCTACAGAACTTGCCATTCTAAAATTCTTAGCAGTCTGTGAACTGCAATTGTTTTCTAACCGTAAAGAGAGAAGAAGTTAGTGAAGAGTTTAGCTGAAGATAGAAATCAAAAGACAATGTTTGATTCTCCACGTGAAGAGATTTGCCAGTCCTCCTACTGGCACGTAAGCGTAATTTTTCTTGGAATTCATTTTCATTAATTTTGAGCTACCGGCACTGCAAACCAAAGGCATTTGCTGACCTGCAGGCTCTCCTGTTCTTGTTGGTATCCTGTGTGAATCAAGCTTCACTGTTTGCCTGGAGGAAAAAAAAATCCAAGAGTTTCTTTTGAATGCTTTTTATTATTATTATTTATTTTAGAAATTCACAGTAGTTAATAACTTATTTCTTTGTGAATATGCCTACACACATTAAGCTGCTATGAACCTGACCCTTCCTATTCACACAAAATTCTAGTGTGTCCATCACCTACAGTAATTCCTAATTATTCAGAGTGTGCAGGTGTCAAGTGCTGATAAACTTCAACATTAATTTCTTTTCCACACGAGTTATCATCAATGTTTCATGTGAGCTGATAGGATATAACATTTGCTTTTCTGGTTTTCTTCCACTGCATTTTGTTTTGCCTCTGTGGGCTAGGGTGAAAAAAATACATAACATGTATGGAGGAACTCAGCTGATACAACAGACTTCTGAATGTTGTTTCTATGGTGCTGTTGGTTGCCTTTTTTTTTTAAATTTAATTTAATTTAATTTTAAATTCTTTGTGGGCTCTACCTTGATAGGTCCCAAGTGTCTTCTCTATTTTGGGAGTGCCCATGCCAAAAAGAATCCCTTTGAAAGCACAATAATATGCAAAAGGCTCAGTACTAGTTATGTGGCCGTGAGATAAGTATCTGTTATAAATGGAAAGGGTCTGAGGAGTGACCGAGCAGTGTTGTGTGCAAAAATTAGGGATAAGGTTGAGGGAATACTGTATTTATTTCCCTTACAGGCCAGTAACTAGAATGCTTTTAGATTTGCAAACAGTTAAATTCTTCAATGTCCTTAATCCGTAAGAGAAGCGTGCTGGTTTTGGTCAAAATTTAGGGCCTCAAGAAGCTAACAGAAAAGTCTCTTAGAATCTTAGCATGTTCCACTGTTTTGGAGGTTTTGTTTTGTTTTGTTGGTTTGTTTGCTTGTTTTAAGTTTTTCACTAGCAATTGGAATACTATACACCCACCCCTCTCCCTGAACCTCCTGGATTACCTTTAGGTTGTTCCAAATGCCTGTTTATGGGGATACTGTAGAACCAAGAGAAATAGTTCTACTTCCCTGCGAGCAACTAGACTATGACTAGTTCACGAATATCACAAATTATAATAGCCAGACTGGGCTGATAGGTTAGGACAAAGCAGAAGTACTTACAAGCTAGGTATATATGCATGTTTCAGTAAATTTTTGCTCCATGAAACACTAAAGATGTGAAAAATACAGGAAAAAAGTATAGTTAATCATATTTCGTGGACATCTATATCAGCTCTTTAGTGAAGAGTGGCATAGACTTGCAGAATAGGAAAGGCGGGGAGCAAAGGTGGAGGGAGCATCTCCCCTCCTTGAAGGAGAGGAGACATCAGACTTTGGCTGGAGTATTAGTTGCCGTGTGACTTCTCAGTAGCTCTGGAAAGGAGCATCTTGGGGAAATAACTGCTCTCCAAGCAGGAGAGAGAGAAAGGAGGGTAGTGTGTCAGGCAGGCTGGAGCACCCCACCACGATTGGCTGCTCCATCTTAGCAAACAAAAGGCATTTGTGTAAAAGCTCTTATGTTATCAGTTAAAGCAAAGAGGTATAGTACAGTGAAGACTTAATAAGTCTTTGATTAAGTTAAAGAAATTAAAGAAATTACTTGAAAATCAGTCAGAAAAAATAATTTACCTTCTCAGTTTTACACATCCCAACCTTAAGTACTTAAAAAAATAATAAGCATCATAGCATCAAGATATATTTTAAGAAAACAAAAATATCCAGCCATGTTCAGTGATTGACATTCCTTATCACAGGTTGAAAATATTCAGTTTAAATGAGAAAATATGCAATGCCTCACTACCTTAAGTAAAAACATCTCAAAGCAAGCACAATGGAAGCACAGATACCTGTAAATTTACAATTAAAAAGTTTCACTAGTTTAATCACTGATGCATGTATAAATGTTTTAAATTGTTTTATCAATATTCTGACCTTAGAATTTGACCTCACTAATTAGCTGTAAATGTTTGCTCTTACATTGACTTACTTTTCAGTAGTATTGTGCAAGCTAGACCCTACAGAGTACAAATGGAGAAAAAAAAGAGCGCAGCCCTTTATAGTGTCACTGTGTAGTATTAATCAGACAAGGATGTTAAAATTCCTGTTGCATGCGGACTATTTAAAGAGGCTATTTCTTTAAAACAGAATGAATGTTTTTACCTTCTGTAATTGCATAGTTAGTTCAGCGTCTTAGTCATTGCAAAGGTGCGTTCCACTCTTGCAACGCGGAAATGTGTAAGCAGTGTCTAAGCATGAATGTCTTAGACTGGCTTTTTCTGCTACCCCAAGGCTTGTTTTCTTGACTTCATTTCATTTTGCTAATCCCTTCTTCTATTTAGGTAGTCTAGTATTCAAGTAAAGCTAGAAAAACTACATACTGATGGTCTGCTGAACTTTGTCCTCGTGCATCCAGCAACAGAATTTGTCTGCATGAATATATCTTTAGTGGCTTTTGCTGAACCCAGTGGCCACTGGATCAGTGGCCTTGAGATAGATCAAATTTGACAGAGAAAACAAAGCACCAGAAATCAGAGAAACAAATCTAGTATTTACTCCTCAAATTTGGAGCTAATGTATCCTTGATGAACTGAAGCTTGAACTTCTTAGTACAGACCTCTAGCATAAGTCGTAACTGCTATATTTTCAGAGAACTGGTTGCTGAAGGGAGAATATTAAACTGTGTATTAGTAAAGTAGATTAGCTTAAACAGTAGCGTGTATAAAGTATGTGTCTTTGCTGCTGCCTGGAAAGCTTGGGCAGTAAGGGGATGCCATGTGACAGCGAAATGCAAAATGCTTTCCTACAAAATCAGTGATGATATAAAATAATAATAAGAAGCTCACAGGAATGAGTTTTATTACATGGAATCCCCCTCAGATAAAAGGAGGGCATCTTCTCTGCCTGGGAAGCATTAGGAAAGGGGTTTTTGTTTGTTTTTTTCTTTCTGTTCGCTCCCCACTTTTTTTTTCCTGGAAACTCTGAAGGAGAACATGTGAATATTGACGTAATTACCTTACTAAAGCATTACTTTAGTAAAGTAATACTAAAACGCTAACAAATTGCTATTATTTATCTTAAAATTTAAAATAATACGATGGTGTGTACCAATAGTCTATCCAAGTTTTCCATCTTTGAATCTTGCAACTCCTATGTTTCTGAGAAAATTTGAGATACTAGGTCATAAAGTGACTGCAGACTCTCCCTCCTCTTAATTGAGCTTTCTTTCCTGCATGTTCATTCTGTTCCTCATGAAAAGATCATCCTCCTCAGTCAGTGCAGTCACTTAAAGAAAAAATCCCAATCTCGGTTCTTATGAATAGCTGTTGTTGATATTTGTTTTCATTTGTTTATATTTTACTCTAGTCCAAATCCCACTTCCAGTGAGTCAGATTCCCCATTAGTACAATCTTTAGGGTTTAGAGGTAGATTAAAGTTTTTGATATCCTTTAGCACATTGAGGAGGGACCCAATTAAACTGGTAGTCATTAATGGAAATGTCTGTATAAAATGCTGTATCTTGCTCCCCTACCCTTGCTACAGTCCTTTGATACTTGTACTTTTTCCTATTTCTCTTGCAAAAGCATCCCTTTTTCCTTTCCTTTTAGAACTATTTGCACAAATACACTACAGATTAGTCAACTGTATTCAAATCAATGAATGGTAATTCAAGAACATATCAGACTTTAAAATCAGGTTGGCTTGTGACTGAAATGAAATTATCTGAAGAGCTGCAGAATATGGGGGTATTCGGTCAGTCATCTTGTATGTATATTTTGTTTTGTGGCTCTTTGAAGCAGAATTTTATCAGCAGTTTTTTATCAGCACGTTGTGTGAAGATACCTTGTTTTGCCTGCAGTAGTCATTTGCATATTAACATTTACACATTACAGTGATGATGATGTCTGTCACTTTGCAATTTTAGAGGTAAAAATTAAGACCTCTTTGAGTCCTGTCCTTCAGTAAATACTTTTTATTTTTTCTTAGATGTATTAATGCAAGGTTTTCCTGTCATCTTTGACATCTATGTCAAAAAACATCTATGCCTTTTTAAACATGAAGCTGATAAATGGAATCTTGACAGCAAACACCTGAGTTGAGCACAGCATGTAAAATTCATAAGGAATTGGCTGAGAAAAGCACATTAGTGCTTTTGTCCTCTGAAATGAGGTATTCTCAAGCCTCTAGTGAATCGTCCTCTGTGGTTGCAAGCGTGGACCATGCCTACTTCCTCTCCTGACCTCCTGTTGCTGTGCCTTTCCAAGCTAGCCAAGCAAATAACTTAATGAAATGAAGAGATATTCTTTTAAAAAACGTAGCTTTTTGTTAAGTATATCTGCCTGTGCTCTGCTACCTGACATAGTTCAAGCAGCAGAATTGCCAGTCTGCTTTAGGCTAAAGGCTCCCTGTGCTCGTAGAGGACAACTGCAGAGATTCTGCCAATAGGCAAGAATTTTTCCCAGAGCTTTAAGATGGTAATAAATCCTGCATGATAAGAAATCGTCAAATGCAAGCCTTAATGATTAGTACCTACAGATACCTGGGAAGTATTCCAGTTTTGCAACTAGATGATACAATCATATTCTAGTCACAGTGACGACAAATTATTCTTTAGCTTATACCAATTTTTGTGACTTCACTAAATATTGGGAAAAGTGTTGCTCTTCATCTGCAGAAAAAGTATGAAATTCTTGAGGAGACCTTCGCAGCATTTTAGTCTCATGGATCCCAACCCTTAACAGTGGAAGGTGTAATATTGTGTGCAGTCTCCCATGAGAGTCTAGTACGCTGAAGAAGCAGGTTTCAGTTGTTTGACATGTCAAACTGAGTAATCAGAACTAGATAAACTCTAAAGGTTTCTTAATTTTACAAAATGTAAACTCCTTGACAATTGGATCCTTTGGACAGATTTACTGTGTTGCTTTCTTTCCTGTAGTAATGTCATTCTCTACATAAACTTCACTTTCACTTGCCTCCATCATGCCACACTGTACCATAATACTTCAATATTTCTTCAACCAAAATCATTCTTCAAGTAATAGTAAGAGATGGAAAGAGAAGTTCTCTTTAAATAGTTGGATACTCAATGCTCCATTTTTTACAATACCATTACACTGTATACGTTTCAGTGTAACAAGGTGGTAAATACATCAGCATACTCTGAAATAGACTTTATTTTTTTCTTTTCCACTGCTGAGTGAACTGGTACTTTATTTACAAGTGGTGTTCATTTTTCATGTCATTGTTCCCACGAGAATTAACATAAATCAGAGGAGCTCAAATGTTCTAATTTCAGTGTGAGACCAGCAGCTGTTTCCCAGAAGCTCAGCCACTAGACATGCAGGGCTCGGTAAGTCACAAGTCAGACAGGCAAAGTCAGCTATATCCAGTTTCAGGCCATGATATATTCATATGACATGTGCCTGTTAGAGATTATGATAACAAAAGGATCGTGTAGGGCTTCCGAGAAATTAGGAGTTTAAGTAAACAGTTATGTAATTGTCCCCCTCACACTCTGTAAATCATAGTGGCACAGAAATACAATCTGTTAGTGACAAGTTCTTTGGAGGTGTGTAGTCGTGAACTGGGGTAAACATGAGTCATTGAGCAACAAGAGCTAGCAACACTTTCTAAAAAAAAACACTTTAGAAGTGTTAGACGTGTGTAGAGGCAGATACGTGAATACAGCATCTGCTCTTCAATCTATCTTATATAAAACTCTAAATTATTCGAGGAGCTGGGAAGGAGTTGAACAACTCTTTACTCTTCTGTGATTGGACTACTCTGATGGTATACCCCACGGAAAGGGGGAAAAGCCCTCTTGCTACACAAGTATCTCAAGAAGGATCTATGGTTTCTTCTTTGTCTCGTTTGAATGGCAGATATTTCTGGACTGCCTTTTCTCCACGTTAGTTCTGTTTTGCTGCCAGCCTGTGAGAAGGAACCTCTTCCACTTATTTTATTCATCAAGGTATTGAGCTGATGATTTAATTATTTACTCTGTGAAAACAGAAAATTAGGAACAATCTTGTACAACACAGAACACTTGCATATGACGTACAGTCTGTTGTATCTTGAACTGAACTTCTAAATTTAAGATCTAGTGCCCAGACCCAGGGATGACATTTTCATTCTTTTGAAGTCCGTAAGATTTTTGTCTCTAATATCAGTAAACCTAGTATTTCACTCCACCGTTGTGTTATCTATATCAAAATGGAAAATGGATAGATGAAAGAGAGTGGTAAGCATCTCTGCCTTCCACTTCCATCATTGCTTCAATACAACTGAGATCAGGTGCTAGATTTACATGTGGTTGAAAGTGTGTTCATGTTAGTATTTGTCAAAAATCTACAGCATTCAACTATTGTAATATAAGTATTCCTTTTTGGTCTAGAATTTTAATCTATTTAAATATTAAATAAAATTATTTAAATTATTTAAATATTAAATTTAAATATCCTAAATTAGCAATATTTAGAAGAATTCAACATTAGTTTAAATGTAGTGGGTTGTTTTATTGTTTTTACAAGAAATACTTTATGCAAAACAAGAAATCCCTCTTGAAATCATTTTGGTTTATTCATATACAATTTCACAAAGTTTTGGTATAATGTGCCTGTTTGTTTTGTTTCTCTTCCTTTTACAACAGTGAGATTTCTGTTCTCAGATGCAGGATGTTTTATGGTACTGTCTCAGTGGAAGGAAGTGCCATGAAATGGCACCGCTCTATTGAGGGACAGCAATATAGGCCTGACTTACAGATATATTTATAAAAAAGAAGACATGTATCTTGAAAATTGTGTGTCAATTAATTATGTAGTACATATAAATGATGAATTTAGCTATCTAATGGCCTGGTCCTTGAAGGCATTTGAGTTATTAGCATTTTTTTTTCTTTAAGCACACACATTACTTATAAGGAGAAAATCATTTCCAGACTTATTACTTCAGTACTAATTGGAATTTACTGGAGATTTACTACATTAGGCCTGCAGGTTCCATTTGGCTATTTCGTTAATATGACCGATCTTTCTTTTACAGAAAGAAAGCATTATCTTACCTTATTTTGTTGAATATTTTTCAACAGTCTGCCCACAGTGGATCTATGCTACTGAAATGTGTGTTTGTGTAATCATCTTTCTTTTTCTGTCTTATTTCTTTTATTTCCAATTCCAAAAGCAAAATGAAACAGAATGAGATTGATTAATGTAGGAATAAGGAGGTTAGGCAGACTGCGCTTCTGTTGACTTTTGACTTTGGCCTAATAGAGATATATTGGGATATTTTAAAATGGCAGGTTGAGTCTAAAGATTAATTTCCTTATACTAATGCTTAAATCTCTTCTTTCGCCTGGTCACAGAGCACCAGTAGAAAATAGTTAGTAAACAGAGGTGAATTATAGATTCTTTGAAAATGGAAATTTAAGTATTTGCTTTTGTATGGGGAAAAAAATTATGCTTTAGATCATATCCTGGGACCCATTGAGATTGTTATGATATTGTAAACAAAATTAGACTAAGTGTCATATTTACAAAGGCAAAGGATGTTCACAGTTCCTAATTAGACTACATTACCAATCATTTCAATGAAAATAAACAGAACCATAGACAAATATATGTTAAAGCAGAAAGGTTATTTACATATCTTTCTCTTTAGTATACTTGCATGGTTACTGATGATATTTAACCTGTATATAGCTCTCCTGCTTTTGTGAAAGAGCAAAGGTGACTTTATAATAGCAAAAAAAGGCATCTCTCATCATTACGTAATGCTGTGAACCTCTCCAGCCTTGTCAGCTAAAACAGATTCACAATATCAAAGAACATACCTTAATTGAAACATGATTAGGTCCAGGATCGGGCCAGGTAGATCCTGAAATGTAGCCATACTATTTGGGACTACCAATTGTGAGATTCATTGTTTTATCTGTCCGAAATTCCATATTTGTGCCAAAGTGAAGGTTGATCAAGGAAGATAGAAAATACGCTATTGTATTTGCTTCCCTTTTGAAGAAAAACCAGAAGTCTGGCTATGAATATCCTGTCATGAATTAAAGTAAATAAATTAAAAAAATCACCTCAAATTAGGAGAATGATCTGGGTTTTTTTGTAGAGTTGGCAGGTTTATTTTTATTTTATCCTGAATTGTTTCTGTGCATCTTGCTCTGGATGGCCGTAGAAATAGGCTTCCTGAAATAATGAATAAGGCTGTTCTCCCTGATTTAGCCTGAGCAACAGCATAGAGAAATACTCAATATCTTACGTGAGTATCCCTTCTTGTGACCTACCAGTTATTGGTGGGGCAACAATTTGTTGAATAGTTAGGAAAGTATCTTGCATCAGGTTTATGGATAGATTCAAGCAATATGTTCTTGTTTGAAAGAGAAAGAGGTAATTTTAAAACAGGCAATAAACTGCTCACACGCACTAAAAGATATAACGTTAATAATGCTCGCAACACCAAGTGAGGCAGAAGGTTGAAGGTCAGGCTCAGGGGGCAGCTGTGAACTTCTAAAGGAGCCGGTTCAATAAAGAAAAGCACAATGCTGGGGGCAGGGGAGATTTATTGCCAGATTAGTGGATCTGCATCTGGTTTCTCTGACTTCATATGTATCCAAAATCCAAATTTTTGGATTGTTTATCAGCACATGGCTTATGCTATCAAGATACGATTCCCATCTGAGCTTGTTTCATGCTATCCCATGTAGGTCACTTATGAAGCTCTTCATAGAGCCCAGACCCACAAAGCACTGCATGTCTATGGTTTCTTCAGCCTGGATAACCTTCATTTACATACACAAATGTTGATTTCTGTGCTAAGTAGTGTATTGCAGAATAATTTATAATGTAGCTCCAGCTCAAGCTAGATGGAATAAAACAAGCTAATGCCTCTAAGAAGCTCCCTGCATGTGTTTGTCCATCTGCCCCAGAAGAGAAAAGGAAGGATCTTCCTTTTCTTCCATTTAAGCTTCTCTCATTTATCTTATTAGCAAAGGCCTGCAAACAGTGCACAACTGAGAGTCATTTCTGTGCTGTTAGGGAGCTCCTGGGATGTTTAGGAAGTTCCCTATTGCTAATTATAAATGTAGGTGTGTTTTAATAAGGGGAAAAAAAGTTCCTGAGAGTAATAAATACATGTAATTTCTAAATATAGTATCAGGTTGCTTGGGAAAGATAAAATATTTTGTCAAGCTTAGGTTGTAGAAATTATTGTATGTTTTAAAAAGTAATATTAAGCAGAAAGAGAACTATTGTCATGATGTACTGCAGATAATCAGAATCTATTAATGCATATCTACAAATTTATTAGCAAGATTAAATTTGTTTAAGAAAACGCAACTTTTATTTCTTTCAACCATTTAAAAGCCAAAAGCAACCATTTTTTCCATTGTGTTTTTCTTATAGAATACATTTCAGTAGCATTGCTCAGCTGTAGCTTGACTTAATGGCAAAAATTACTACAGTAAACACATTCAATGTTTGAAAATATGCTTTGAATTAACTTGCTGGGGGTTTTTAACTTCCTTTTCTTTTCAAAGGCACAGTGCTTCTTGAAGATTCCTAAAATTTCTGGGGAATGTGCTCTGAGGATTTTTTTTTTTTTTTTATAAGCATTCCCAGAAGATTGTTTTAAAGATATTTCCCTCCAGGGTTAGCAGGTGTGAGGATGAAATATCCAAGCCTTTCTGCAATATCAGGTTTAGAATTTCTTAAGGGAATGAGACTGCAGCCACGATGCTTAATAGTTAGCTAAACCCTTTAAAGCCTGGAAGTTAACAGGAAGAACTGAGTACAAGTGTGAGAGGGACCTGTTCTGACTGCAGCTTGCTTGTTGCAGTGTGCAGCGAGCTTCCATAAGCGGAAGCGTAGGCTGGCAGGTTTCGGGGGGGGGGGGGGGGGGGGGGGGGGGAGGTTGTTTGTTTGTTTGTTTTCTCAATGTAATTTCTATTACCCCTCTGTATGTTAACAGTTCCTTTCTGCTACGCAGTTACTAGGTGTATGCAGAGGGTTGAGGCTCCTCTTGGCTCAGCTGTGTATAACAAACACTGTAGGACGTAGCCCTGCGACTTGGTTATCTTTCAGTGAAAGAAAAGTAATACAAAAACTTGCATATGTAAATAAATGCCATGTGGAGAAGGAATATTATTCAATATGCACTATCATTTATTAAGCAATTAAAAGGTATACTTTTAGGCCGCTTCAATGGCTAGATGAGTTAAAGGAAATCTATTTGAAAGGGTCTTGGAAAGAGTCAGTCATTTCAATCGATTGAAGAAAATCAGTGAAATGGAGAATGAACCAGAAAATTGGCAACTAAGCCAAACAAGGTTACCATTTTTTCCTCTGCTGCCTACCTCTGTATCTGTAGATCAACAGCTGTTACTCCAGAACAACAGTAGCAAGAAGCGTGTGTTGTGCAGTTAGGTGGACTGTCACTAACAGGCAGTTGAAAAAAATATTGTGGATTTGTGTTCCTACAGTAAAGAAAGTAAAAACCTGACAGTACATGTTTTGTTTTATAAGATAACGTTAGGTCAAACATCGGTCGTCTTTTGACTCTTCTGACTTGCTGCTAGAGATGTAACTGCAGCGTTCCAAAAAGATGCCACAGTTTCGGTTCGGATGTGGAGGAGCGACAGGCTCGAGTTGTGCACTATACTGAATTCTTACAACGCTAAGAGCACCTGACCTGAGCAGGAAAGCTCACTGGGACCCTGGCAATGAGATTGCAGTCTTTTGAGCATTTGAACTTCTCCAGAAGTTGACCTGTTTTCCCATAAAAAGCAGCATCCTGTTTATATTTAGAAAGATCCTTATTTCTGAAATATTTCAGAACACAATGTTTTAAAGTGTTTGACTTTCAAACTAAACACAGAGATATTTAGTGATTTCATTAATCATCCTAATAAATAAACTCTTTACCTTACTCACAGAAAAGGTGCAGCCTTTGTTTAAAATTTCTTTGTGTTTTCCTGAGGAACTTATCTTGATTTTGAGGGGGAGGAAGAAGTTCTTCTCTGTTTCTTGGTATCTCTGAGATGATAGTGTTGCCAGCTGCCACTACATGTGGTGATAGTTTCTGTGATTTGGACACCTGTCTGCAAGAAACTGAAAACCACACAGAACACAAAACAGCTGCCATATGTACTGATTTAATATTAATGTGCAATATAAGGAGCTAGGGCATGTTTCTCTTCTTGTATTGCACTACAAAATAAGTGAGGTAAATACAAATCAGTTTGTGATACTCTCCAACATTTGAATTGCACTCTCAAGTGTTTTGTGAGTCAAATGAATGCTACTTTACTGTTTTATTTAACAGCAGAACTCCTTCTTTTGTTAGATTTTTAACTCTTCTTCAGTATCTGGCATGCTACAGAAAGTATTTTTTCTGTGGGTAATGTATGCTGGAAAGCAACTGTGAATTTCCCAGGACATGAGCCAGCATCTTATCCATCAGTATTAAGAATGGGACAGTGCACTGCTCTATTGGGCATCAGCTGTGTACATCTATAGAGCAAAATATTATTGCATCGTATTTCTAATTTATTTGATTTTGTACAATTTTGTTGCAAACATTCCTAAGTAATTAAAGCTAGTGTTTTATAGTAAGACTTTATGAACCTTCCTTGCCTGCATAAATTTTATACTCAACTTCCATGCACTTTCTATGTCCTGAAGCTGTATCCTAGAAAGCTATTCTCGCCTCCTTTGTTTACTGTTTAAAAATATTTTTTATTATATATAGGGTTTTGATATGCCATTGGAGGATAGAAACTTAAAATATTGAATGACACTTAGAAATGCTACATAATATGGTAATCATTAAAATACAACTTTCAATGAAAACTAAGAAATACAGTTACTAGCACACAATAGGTTATTTTGGGATAACCAATTTCCCAACCACATTTCCCAAGTTTTTGTATGCAACACATGATGCTTTGCAAATAATTGCAAAATTAAAGGAAAGGAAATACATGTTTTTCTTGTTCTCAGTGACACTGTACTGATTCTCCATCTGCTTGTCTGGCAAATCTTTGCCCGTACTCTTGAGGGTTAAGTCAAGGGTAGAGCATGGTAGGCTGATTTGCTTCATGCTTCAACAGCTTAACTTTGGGAACACTCCAAAATGCATCCATTAGTACAGGTTGCCTCAGATGATTTCGTGAACAGGGAGGGCCATGCTGCATTTTGCTCTCTGTTTAACTTCTGGTTTTGTAATTTATGGTGAAGAAATCTAGGAGGTCTGGTTAAAGCCCTTTTTATGTTTTCCTCTGTGCAAATATTGGCTAATTTTAATGGTAAAGTAAATCTGTTATTTAGACTTGGCAAAATAAGTGTATTTCTAATTGCTTCAGCAAGCGAAGGCCTAAGTCCAGGGTGAGTGGGTGGGAGAGGAGAGGACCAGTGTCTTATGGAAACTGGAATTGGACTGGTTTTGAAGTTTCTCAGTGATGTCTGTGGCATTTCATAAAGATCCAGTGAATAATGTATGTTCCACAAATTTCTAATTGTGGACAATAGTAGTCCACAAATTTCTTTCAGTCTAGTGTATCTGGACTGTGAGAGAGAGTCCCATAAGATAGATCCCAACCACGATTTCAGTGCTTTACTTTATATCAAGCACACCATCTAAAGCAATTGTTTATAGCTTGTTTGTCCTTGTTTTTCTATTTGCTTACATGCTGGAAACAAAGTATATGAATAATTAACTTATGTAGGTATTTTTAGTAAAGTGCATCAATTCAAATAAGATAACTGTGCTGGAAAACTTGACTTTCTAAAGCACATGCCATTGATTTTTGGTGAGAATGGCTTTAAGAATGGAGAATGAGCTATGCATGTTGTGCTGAAAATAAAATGCACAGTTTAAGTGATTGTGTTTGTAGGCTATGCAGGCTTATTCATGAACTTTATCGGGTTTTAGGATTATCACTTGGATTTTCAGGTGTGGCTCCTAAGGGAAGAGAAAGTGTTGACTCCTCAGTGAAGCCAGTTTTCACATTGAAGGGTTAGAGATTTTGAGGATAATAAATGTGCCTAAAATCACAGAGCTGACATTTAAAAATCTGGGAATGTTCTTTGAATAAACTATTCACAGAGTTCAGCTAGCTTTTCATTTGAATCCATAATGCGTTAGTTTTAGACTGAGTCAATTCTAATTCATTTTTATACAGATTATCCATCCCTAAGCTTAATTACTGTTCTTTTCCTAATATGCCCCTGAAGAGCAGCTATTTTACTGCAATTACTGAAAATGAAAAGGAGAATAAAATCTAGCGACAGTAAACCAGTGTTCTCAATTGTACGTGCTCATTTTGGAGGTATTTTTTTTTCTTTTTTTTGCTATTTTTTTCCTCTGCTGAATGAAAGACAGCTCCAGTGTCATTATGTGTTTAACGTTCAAGCACTTAAGAGAAAAAGAACCAAATTCTTTCCTGTTAATATCTTATTGACATACTTAGAGGTAGGTCAGTGTTGGATTCGACTTTTTTTTTTGATTACCGTAGGTTTAGGATACCTCTCAAATACCAAACATTAAAGATTAAACAATGTTTTTGATGTAGATTCGATCACTGGTTGTATCCCCAGAGGTTTAGTTGGTAACAATCTAGAGCAGAAATTATTAGATGAAATTCTTAATGGTGCATTCATTAAAGCAATTATTTTAAATATCTTCAATTAGTGCTAAGTATCAGTGTGGAATGTACATCTGGAATGCAATTAGTAGATGAAATTGGGGCTATATTGCGTGACTACATCCGAGCATTTATGAGGTAATATCCAAACTCCCAAGGCAAAATTGAAGTGGTAAGATCTGAGCTCCTGATCCCAGGTAGTAAGAAAGCTAATGGTGTTCCAGCAAAAACAGTCTTAAACTTTCTAAATGCAGTTTGATCAGACTTGAGATAGTCATAGAGTATCTCCATAGAATATTAAAGTATTTTGTTCTGTAAAAGGAAATATAATCCAGTTTGTGTGTGTATGTATAAATGTGTGTGTATATACACACACTCAAATACATATATAAATTAGATATAGGTGTATAAGTATGTGTATTTATAGGTATATATGAAAATGTCTGCATATATACATATACTTTCTAGGTGTAAGTGTACATGTATCTATTTATATGTAAATACATATTTATGTGTACAGAAATGCATGCACATACACACATTTATACATTCATAGATGTTTTATAGATAGATATGTGTGTACGTGTGTATGCATGCATACAGATACAACTTCAGAGAGTTGCAGTAGGGAATCAGTGCTTTTTTTCCTTCGCTAAGAGTAAGCAAGGTTTCTGAATGAGCTAAGTGTCTACTGCTAGAAGAAAGAAAAACACAAACCATAACAGTGCAAATTGCCCTCTTCCTTTCTTTATCCTGACACCAAGCTTGAAAACAGCCATTTTTGAAATATTATTTCTTGGTATCAAACAATTATTTTGTGCAGTACCTGTCTATACTAGGCTTGCGAGCAGAAAGGAGTCATAACTTTGTTTCAGCCTTTGGCTAGTAGGCAGGCTGATAGTAGACTTCTGCCTATCCTAGCTTTTCAATCACTTCATGTAATATCCTCAAAGCTACTGATATTAAGAGAACTTTTAGCATATCCTCTTGTTAAGATTGCATTTGTAATAGAAATGTTCTTAGACAGTAGAAATCATTTGATAAAACTTACTGTCCAAGCCAGATTTCTAAGAGGGATATTACTTCTATTCAAAAAACTTATCTTGTAGATTATGGCACATGCCCAAGATCAATTTCCTGCAAGGTTATTAACCAAACTGAGTTAGTCTAGATGATTTTGCAAATTTGTAAACTCTAGAAATACATGATGAAATACTAATTTCACTCAGGCAGGCAATTCAGTATTTTCAGAAGATTGTATAACTTTTCTTGTGAGTTTTCAATATTATAATAGACATACTGGATAACTTAGAGTAAAATTAAGAAAGTCTTACTAGGAAGCTTGGCTTCTTAAAACAGGTGATGAAACCTGGGTGTATGTGACAGAAGATAGGAAGAGGGGAGACCAGCTCTCCCAGTCACTAGGACACTTGCCTTCCCTCAGGGGTTCAGGTGCTGCATGTGACAGAGAGGAAGGGAGATGATGATCACCAGCATGCAAAGACCATATTCGGTGTTCATCCAAAATCAGATCAGACTTGACACACTGAAGGTAGTTTATGATCTAGTCCCCTTGTACCATGTAGCAGATGACAAAACAGAGTATTTTCTGCAGGTCAGGGATGGTCTTATTCTCTCATTCTTGAGTGTTCCTAGGTTCCCAAGTCCAATTTTTAAAAGCCATATGAATTGTCAATGCTGAGGGTCCAAAGTTCAAAGCTGTAAGTGTTCACATGGTAATTGAGAACTAGCTAATTTCATTTGTTTTGGAAATTTTTCCTTACCTTACTGCATTCTGAGGATACTCACAAGACAGAATTAGTATCAAAATAATATACTCTTTGTAAATTCCCATCCCAAATCATTCTGAATTTCTGCCTCATAAAGGCAGCCTTTTAGCATTGATCTTTAAAGATATTTAAAAGATTTGCATCCAGTAATTTTCAGTGGCAGCCAGTGCTCAAAAACACTAAACATTTTTAAATGTGATTTAAATGCCAGTGATTTATGCTTTTTCAAAAATGTTGCTGTATCTAATGCTCACTGCAGTGCAGTAGTAGCATTAATGACAAAGGTTTCTGTTCTTGTGTCTTGCTGCCTACACAGAGTAGAACTTAAGCTTTGCATTGCCTGGGGTTTGGTGTTTCCCTCTGGCTATGGTATGCTTGGTCAGCTGGGATGGTGTAGAAAGACACCAAAGGTAAGCTGGTGTTATCCCAAGCTCAGATCTTGGGATAATCAAGCATAACATTTGTGCCCAATGCATATTTTGCAAAGACCTGCTGCCTAGACCATAAGAGTGTCTTTTCTGTTAGATGACGGTGTAGGTCATTGAGGAAAACCTTGATAAATATTACTCTTCTAGCCGAATAAGCTGGCTTTTTCTGGGGATCCAATTCCTACTGAGCTAAAATTTTTAAAATACTTGTATTTATTTGTGACTTTTTGGTTATTTTCTTAGTCTTCTCAATGGGCAATGTAAGCAGTAAAAAGGAATAAAATTTGAAGGTATACTTTGTACAAAACTACTTAAAATTTGTTTCACCTGTGTTCTTGCTTCATGTAACCGCAAGAGCTTGCTGCTGTTCTCATGTATTAGCAGGTGAGTATAATTTATTCAATTAGATTGCACCTCCAGCTGTGACAGATGAATTCATGTGACATAAGTACAATAAAAAGGAAAATAAAAAAGATGAAAACAATCGTATAGTTAATAGAAGTAATAATCAATATATAATAAAGGAAGAAGTCTGTAATAGGAAAAGTGCAATGTCAGCACAAAAAAAGATGATGAAAACCTATAGGTAGCTCTAAAATGTAGAATCAGCAATTCTGTGACAAATGATAAGCTCAGACCCTGGTCGTACAACTCTTCTAAAAAGATGTGTTTACAAAGCACTATGTAAATCTGTGGTATTTTATTAATATGTTCTAATAGAATGTGGAATGTATCAGCAGAGATTCCTTCTTATTACATCGTTGAATTTAAGCTTTGTTTTCCTTTTGGGAAAACGAATGTTAAGTTTACTGCAGATGAGTTGGCTGTTACCTCTGATCACGTATGAGGCTTCTAACTTGCATTATGCTGATAAGACCGAGAAGGATGATAGAAACATTATTAGCCAGATTTTCCACAGAGACTAGTGTCAGGTGTGAACTAGGAGAAGTACTGTGACATGAGAGCTGGCATGAAGTCAAAACAATCCAATGCCTAAGCTTTCTCCTCCACCAAAGGCTTAGTTTGAATGTGTGCACGCTATGTGGCAAGACCTAGGAAGGACTTGGGAAGGATAAAGCAGTATCTGGGACACTTCAGGTTTCCTCAGCTGACAGAGTTTGCATCCTGCCAACACTGAAACCACTCCAAATTCCCAGGGGTTGATGTCAGGACCCAGAGGGATAATGCCTCTTCCATTAGCTCAGGATGGTGTGACCATGAGGCACCATGTGTAGAGACTGAAATAGAAAACAGAATTACTTCAGTCAACCCATTACCACCTCTTGGTTGAATTTTGACTTTGAGTAAGTTCCCTTGGAGTACACACTTATTTTTCTTAGGTACTCAGAATATCGGTGCTACGTGGAAAGATTATTTCAGTACATAGATCGTGGATCTGGGGCTGGTTTGACATTTTGGGGGGAGAGGAAAGAAAGGAGCTTGTGTTACAGCAGTTATCTTAATTGGAAAGCTCCCCTCTCCCTTCTCACAGATAAATGCATTTTTAAAATAACACACAAAGTAACAGGCAGGCATTATGAAGATTTCTAAAGGTAAGGAACGTTTCATGGATTAGCTCTTAAATATTGCTTGTTCTGTCACTGTCAGCTGGGCTTTCTTTTTCCTCTACCATTTCTAGAGCTTTCAGTCCCTGTTGAGCCACCACATAAACCCCCAGAGGCTTCTTTAGCTGCAGTTTTCCCTGCCAGAATAGCCATCTCACCAATGTTCTTCTAATTTAGAAGAGCACATATAACAAAGAACAAATAATACATTATAAAATGAAATGCTCTAGATCATGAACGTTTGGGATGACGATATCGTGTGGATGGTTTTGTGAAATGGTGTCCTCAGATGAACCGGTCCAGGCTTTCTTGAGATGAGCAAAATGAAATAAATATGGAATTCCCACTCAAAATGGGATGTGGTACAAGAACCCTCCAAAGATGAAACCATCTTGGCTGTAAACTACTAATACGCTTAGGCTCACAATAACACCTTTGTCTGTTGATTGGTCATCGTGTAAGTTATGTGAAATTTCTTAAGAGGTTTTTTTCCTTGCCTGAAACGAGAAAAGACTTTTCACATCTTTACAGTGCAGTCTCTCAAACTCTATCTACTATTGCTATCAATTACTATTGAGTGTGGTTCTACTATGATTGATGAAAGTCTGTAAAGGAATGTCCAGTATCCAACAGTACAAGGAAGTATATGTGCAGAAAGTTTTTTCTGTTCTTCTACAGAAATAAGAGCTTCTTAAAAGAAGTCTGCTGAAATTGACTTCTAAAGTTGGATTAATAATGATTGTCTTTGAAGAAGGCAAAAAAAAAAAGTTTAATTACCTTACTGTAAACATTCTTGAGAAATAGTCCTTTTGTAACCTGTCTGAAACTAACGAAAAGAAATTATTTCTTTAATTTGAAAAAGAAATTCTGCTCGGTTTGTATAAACTATTTGCGTTTTGCATTTATGCCTTCCTTTTCTTATGACTTGTTTGCTATCTCCTATTGCATGCCTTGAACTAAAACATACACTTTAAATTACATCTGAGTAATAATAGCTGTCACACTTAACTACACTTCATCTGAAGTTCACATTAAAACTTCAACAGTGATGATGCAAATACAGTGGGAATAAGAATTTATAAATAAAAAGGTATCTGGGAACTTCATTTGCAAATTCAGATTGGAAACCTTCAGTTAATTTCAGCAGCGGTGCATGCTTCATTTGTAAAGATCTCTGGAAACTGTCACTCCAACACAGTGCTGAATTTGGGATTACAGGCTTGTACTGCGCTGGTTTGGGGAAGCAGGTTATTCCATTGAGCACTGGCTTTGCGTGAGCTGGGCACCTCCTCCTATATAACCTATAAGAAAAATTGTTCTGTATACACTGATCTGCTCTGCATTTCAGAAATAGTACCACCTGTTTTAAGAAGCTTTAAGCACTGTATTTCCACCTGACTTTTGGGGTATCGTTATTCCCACTAGCTCTGCTTGCCAGAAATATGTGCAGCTCAGAGGAAGATGCATTTGCTGGTGGACTGGGAGGGCAGCCCTGAAGGTAGAGTCTTGTCCCACTTGCCATCCTTGACTCTGAGGAATCGGGAAGGAAGCTACAGCTCTCCGTCAGGAGTTGTACTGTTGTTTACTGAAAGGAAGGTCAGCAGCTCTGTAGCTGTGTAAAGATAGGTATTCAAGCACTTGAGTCAAAGCAATCCTTGCTGCAGTTTGTGACCCTTCAGCCATGACCCTTGTTTACACATTCTTTATGTAAGTTATTGCCACACGCATGTACATAGTATTTTATGCAACACACCCACAATGTCCTTTTCATTACATTTCAGCTTAGATTGTATATTGTAGATCATCATTTGTGAGCAGCTATGTGTTTAGCCAAAAAATACAGTTTAAAGGTGATTCCTGCATTGTGCATGGGTTGGGGTGATTTGTACATCCCTTGCCTTTTGGAGCACTTTTTTCTACTGAAACCAGCCTGTGCACATGTTGTTTGAGCCTGCTTGGTGGGAGGACCAGAAAGGAAGGGAATGCACATCAGGTGTTTGCACTGGGATTTATTTTTAATGTCAGTACTCGGCAATTAACAGTGAAGGAAGCATTTAAGTAGTTAGAAAGCTCTCTAGTTTTAGGAGTAAATGCAGTGACATCCTTCAAAACAAAGGAGCCATGGCAAGTAACCTAGAGATAAGTCCTGAAGGCAATTAGGAGTAGTGTCCATAAAGAAAGATTTTTTAAATAGATAGCAATAATTATTGCACATAACTTTCATACAGTATATTTTATTTTAGTGATTAGGTCTATTTTAATTGTCTTTCTTTTCTAATTTTGCTTCAAAAAATAAAATCAAGAGGAAAATTAATTCATATGCTTATTTTGCAGGCATGCAATAAAATATTCCTCCACACCTTGTGGGTTTGTTTTAAGACATGTACAAACCTAGTAGCATTTTACCGTATTGGGGGGAAAAAAAAAAATACACATATCAGCTAGCATGTTGTATAAAGGCTTTTTCTTATTGTAGTAAAGGTTTTGTAACAGTGTTACAAATTTTTGATCAAATTTGTTTTAATAGATACTTCAGGAGCCCTTTGACTACCATAATAATATTATCTTTTACTGGATTACTGAAGTATAAAGGAAGATTGATATTGCACTAATTGAAAAATAATACACAAGCAGTAGAACTTGTTTTAACATTAGATGTGATAAGGGTCTATTCTCTTTTGGAATCCTGAATACCATTAGGAAATGCTGAGAACAGAATTTCCAAAGTACATTTGAAGT
This sequence comes from Rhea americana, assembly GCF_003343005.1. Lineage (NCBI taxonomy): Eukaryota > Metazoa > Chordata > Aves > Rheiformes > Rheidae > Rhea > Rhea americana. The sequence continues at coordinate 1,301,204 of NW_028186712.1, forward strand.
AATACAATATTTATGATGATAAAGAATGTACCATTGGCTTCCCACATATTCCCTTGAGGCTCGTTGGCTGCATAATTAAAGTAGGTATAAATTAGATTTCAGAAAAATCAGCTGACGGTTTCATTTTTTTTTTTTTTAGCCAAAAGACAAAAGCTGTATCAGAAGAGAAGTATGAGAAAACTTAGTAACATATGATTGCCTTTTTCACCTGTCTTTATAAATGGCACTCTCTCTTGTGTTAAAGAGGCAAAAATGGAGGTTGGCTAAAGCAGCTTTTGTGTGAGACTGGTAGCTAAAAGCAGAGGACTGCTGACTGTGTGGTAAAGATGGATTGCTACAGTCATTGATGAAGAGATTTGAATATTGCGCTGATTGATTGTTTGCCCCTGTGAACATGTGGGATCCCGTTAAAATGCTTGATCAGCAAAGTCAAAAGTCACTAATTTATGTGGAATCTAACTCACAAAATCTTAGTTAAAATTAATTGTGCACTAAGTTTTGTGCACATGGGCCTGCATATGGGCTTAAAATTCCTTTTTGACCTGGAATTAGAGGAACTAAACCATTAATATGCCAACTTCTTATATATTGCCTTTTCATCTGCATAATGACACTACCATCCCATTAAAGCATGTTTTGTTCGCTAATGCTAGTAGAGGATGCAGATTTTAGAGATAAAACTAGGACACTTTGAAATTAAATACGGTTATTAAATATTGGCTATTTTAGCCTTTTGGCTGGGTTTCCTAAGACTACTGACACTCTTCGTTCCCTGGGGAGAGACCCAGAAATTTGTGTTGCAAGCAATGAGAATTTTGACACTGCTTTCAGTATAGCTGGGAACTCTGTGCTGATGCCTGAATGGATCTAAGGAAATGAAATCTTTGAAAAAAAAAATATTCAGACCAAAAATGGAGAATAGCATTTAGTTATGAGGCCTGAATGAGAGAAACAGCTTGAGATTGTCTGTCAATCCTCTAAAATAACAGAGGAGCTCCATATGGAATAATCTCCTTGCAACATAATATGTATTAAATGAGGTGGGGCTTAGTGGTTCATTGAGAAAAAACGCAAATTTTCTGTGGTCTTCAAATTAGCTGTGCCTGGCTAGAAAACTTCTGGTTATTTTTAACTGGTGAAGCCTGAGGCAGATGGTTTTATAAACTTTTTTCTCTGATTGATAATTGCTTTGTGTAAAATATATGAATAAAATGCAGGATTATATTTTCATTTATTGCCATAATAAGCAATTATTGATTCTCCTGCCCTTAGCATAGTATAAAGATTTACTCGCATTGGAAATTAATATTGATCAAAACTAAGATGGTGGGCCAGTGAATATTAAGTTAAGGAATTTTCTTCCTCCTAAGGTCAAACTCAGATTTCACTCCGTATGAATTCTATCATCAAGATTTTGCTTTTGGTATCAGATGTGATGAAAATGCAACTGCAGGCGCAAGACTCTTGAGTTTGTTCTAGCTATGCTTTGATAAGTGACTCTATGTTTCAACCAGTGGTTAGGCAGGTGGAAATGATCATCAAAATCATGCAAACAGGATTTAAGAAAAAAAATTTTTTTTGAAGTCTCATGGTACACAGCAGGCTTGCCTGTGGTATTATATCGGTTCCTGGTCCTGGCAGACATGCTGGCAGCTGCTCTGCTGGTGGCTTCTCTGACCACAGAGCACATACGCAGATTGCTTCTGTGTGCCATGGGTGTGATAGCACGCCCCCTTTAAGTCGTGTATCACCTTCAGGAGACAGGGAATTTTTATGCAGAGCTTGGAAGTCATACGTTGCCATTGCCTTTGCAGATCATAGTTTCTCCTCTTTGTCTCTTTTTGAGACTACATGTGCCTATCTTTTTTTTTATTATTATTGCTCTTTGGCCTTAGTCCATTTCCCCACAAATTGTCACCAGTGCTTCCATCCTTGATGGTGATTCTAGACTTAGGATCCTTTACTTTAGCGTAAGTGGACGAAACACCCTTCTGCAATATAGACTATTCTCTTCTAAAGACAGAGTTATAATTTGAAATAAATGATTTGAAGCTTTACTGGTATAAAATGTATTTGCTGGGATCCATATCAGGATCTGTTTGGTTCATCATTTGACAATACTAGATGGGCAGTCTGCAAATGCTTTCAAGATTTACCTCTTACCGCTTCTTTCTTACAGCTTCTCCTTCATTATTAAATTCTGTGAGTAAGAAAGTAATTTTTTTTGCAAGGATGACAAGAGAATAAATAGAAATCTGCTGCATAAAACAGATCGTCTTGTATGAAAATTGAAATTAGCATCATAAACCTAAAGAATTTCTTTGAAGTGTCCTTACATTCTTATTATAGGAACAAAGAACTATTTTGATTTCTTCTTTCCCCCAAAGAACCATAAGGCTCTTTCAGTCTTATCATTGGCTGTAAAGCCTCACAGTTAGTCATCTGCAGCCAGTCTGTGGTCCAAGATTGCTATTAAAATATTTCCAGCTAAAGCTATGACAGTAGGGGCAAAATAAACTTGTAAGCCTGACAAAGATACAGTAGCCCAAAAAGAAAAAGAAGAAGAAGAAAAAATACTGTGCTGGCAGTAAAAACACGGGATTTATCTCTACATCTGCTATAAATAGAATTTCTTACTTTTCTGTATCTGTTTCCCTAAAATTTCTGTCATAGGCTGCCTAGGTTCAGAGAGAGATATTCTCTTGCTAATGCTCCAACCCTGAGAAATGTATAATAATACAAGCAAAGGAAAATGATATCTATATTTAGATGAGTATATATTCATTGGAGCAAGTAGCTTCAGGCTAGGGCTCAAGAGCTGAGGGTTAAATATGATCTCCAAAGGCCAATCAATTAGTCTCATGCTTTGCATATTAATCCACAGTTGGTGCTGGCTGTACGCAGAAGATAAGGACCAGAATTTATCATGAGCATTTCATGATGAGACTGGGAAAGAAAGTATTAGGTCTCTATTGTGTATGCCCACTTCTAAAGAGTATTTTATGAAATCTATAATGCCAGGACCCATTCTACTTCCATTAATCTGTTGTAGCTAGAGTGAGACCTGCCATGGTAAGAGGAAGGAGGGCTGAGTGGACTCTGTCCTCTCCCAGCTTCTTCAGTGATCCTGCTGCCCTTCTCCACACCTCAAGTACCTATAATGGGACTGGCCCAGGAGGAATTGGGAAAGACAAAAGAAAAAAAAAAAGCCAAATACCAGGGAATTTTACTCCCTCTGACTATCTTTTATCTTCTGAAACACAGTTTTACTTTTGACCTATCCCCTTAAAGGTGATCTTGAAGAAATGAAAAGGGTTATAGAGTTTGCAGAGTTTGCAGAGGTACCTCTCTGTCAACTCTTTTGTAGTGTCCCTTAAGAAGGGAGTGGCGGTAGCCTTTCCTTGGCTGATGCTTCTTCCTAAATTTTTACTAGTGCTCAGGAAACCAATGGAGAGAACTGGGAAAATTAAGCAACATCTATATTCTGCTCCATTTCAGGCTAAGGCTGTCTGAAACTGCACTTCCCTACAAAATAAAATGTGCTGAAATAAATTATTTTCTGAAGTAGCTAATGGCAATATCTTGCCCTGGGAAACAGGGAGAAAATAAGAGGGAGTTATGACGCTGAGCCGCGCTCCTGTTCTCAGACTGATTTTGAAGCAGTGCAGTTACATCCTATCTTATGAATTAGATTAATTTAAAACATGATTTTGCCCTTGTAACGTGATGACCTAAGAGATGTATTTTGCTCAAAGTTACTAATTGAATGCAAATTCTCTATTTCAATGTTATGTCTGAAGAGTGGAGTACCGAAACTGAGTGCAAACGCATGAGTTTGAAATGACATGTTTGCCTTTAATGCTCAATTTTGTTCTGTCAAGAAAGTCCCTGATTTGTATTCATTTCCTGTTCCATTCCTTTCATTCTACATTTGGGTAAAATCTTGAAAAGTACATTATTCTCACTGACTTTCTTATCTTAATTTCTCTTTCATCCATTCTTTTCAGTTCCCTCTTCCATATTAACCTTTCTATAACTGTACATGTTGTCTAAAGCTGTTATTTCTCTCCAAAATCCCTTCCCTTTGCTCAAGACAGTTTCTGCCCTTGAATAAAATTTTCAGAGTAGCTTAAGTCCAACATTCAGAAGAAACAGAATTACAAAGAAAGCTTTTGTCTTTTAGAATTATTGAACTAATTAAATTAATCACTTTCAAATACTAGAGATATATTCAAAACCCGCTTTTGTAATCTTGAAAAATTTGCCTTTTTCTTTTAATTTTCTTCTCAATTGTCTTCTTAATTTTAATTCTTCTTAATTTTCCCCATGAGTATATACTTTCTCTGTCTCCCCATTTTTCTCTTTGCTACTTATTCTTTCCTTTTTCTGTGTCCTTTTTCTCTGTTTGTGTCTCAACCTGTTTCCTTTATGGAATCCTTTCTGCTTTTACTCCCAGTTATTCGTATCATTATACTTTGCCCTTTACCTTCTTTTTACCCATATTCAGCATGCGTATTTTTGCTGTCCCATCAAACTGCCTAAATCACTGTTTCCTAACTTTCATCTGTCATCTTTTCTTCCATGTCTATGTAAGAGCAGTGGTGGTAGCTTACCAGAACAGGGAAAGAGAACAGCTCCACGCATCAGGCAAACCTAGTGTTTTGTTCTGCTGCTTGTATTTTAGTGATAAGACCACTCTCTTTGTATCCATCTTTCAGTTCATTTTCTGAAATGCATCCAATACAAATGTCTCTTAAGGGAAAGCTGGTGAACCTCAGCAAGGTAAGCTGACACCCTCAGAAAAAAAGGGAATTTAATACCTTGGTTAAGCATGGCTATGAGGCAAAGATACTCTTCCGTTTCTACTAAATTCCCTAAGCGCTTCCTTTCCTTGGTTATTCTTTTTACAAAATGATATGAAGTTATAATTCCTTTTTATGAATTCATGATAGTCTACTAGAATGTAAATTACAGGCTGAGATTTTTAACCTCTGAGTTCCCTTTACAGCTTTAATGACTTCTTTCTTTAACAACTTCTATTATTGAAAAACTAACCAAGAATTAGGCAGTGAAATCTGACACATGATAAATTTTTGTTAGGTCTTCAGCCTACAAAATCAATTATACAGCTATTTCCTATGTAAAACAAAGATTTTATTTCCTTAAAATGTTAATTCCAATACTAATAGGAAACAAAATATTACAAGTTTGATTCTTCCTCAAAGGATATAATGATAGTAGAATAAATACAATTTTGTGTAAGAGAATGTTCACCTTAAATTCACTAGGACATTAACTCCAAAAAAGAATTGGAAATGAAGTCCATGCATTTTTTCCAATAACTATATAATGTGTTATGTTAATATGTTATCATGAAGTATTGATTTTAGTTTAAAAAGAAGTTGCACCTATCTTTCAATTGATTATAAACTATCTTTATAGCTTAGTAAAATAAGGATAATCGTTTACCGGTTTGGTTTAAATGCTATATAGGAGATGGCACCATCTTGCCATTTCCAGGGAACATTTGTGTTTCTGAAGTTAGGCCAAGGCAGTTAGTAGTCTTGTCAGAAAAGTGTTAAAACTGACCTGATTAAGTTATGAGTCTTGAACTATTCATGGGTGAAAGGTCTGAGTCTGAGAAGCATCATGGGGAGAGTTTGAATATAAAAAGGGTGCATGTATCCTAAAAAGATCTGCTCTAGTAAAAGAAACTTGTAGGATGAGGGTTTTTATATACCCGGACCCAGCTGTGAGTCTTTGTCCATCTGTCACAGCAGCTGGTTGAAGGAAGAATGAAGCTTCCTGGAGATTAACTGAAGTACAAGTAGCTGTAGGGGTAGTTCTCTTATTTCTACATGCCTTTCTTTAGACCTACTAATTCTTGATATTTTAATTAAAATAAGTTAATTGTTGCATTGCTTATACCTTAACATGTATTTGGCATCAAGGTTGGTTTCAGATTAACGGACAAACTGGAGGCATGTTATGGCAATCCTTAAAATCAGGGACTTGGATGATTTTTGTATTGTAGTATTAGCAGTGCAAAACACAGGCATACCTTGGGAGTAGGGCTGCTTCTCAGTTAGTTGCAAGAGCTGTTTTAATCTGGTAACATCGATCGCTGGTGTAGAAGAGACCTTTTCTACTCACCAGCTAGCTCTATGTAACCGTGGCACACAACTGTGCAGCAGGGACAGCCTCAAGAGCCTCTTTTGAGGCAGTAGCACTTACCACAGACTAGGCATGGAAGTCTTTCCACCATGTACATTCAAGAGTAGATCTGGCTCATTCTCTCTTATACTCTAATTAATGTAACATCCACATAAAGAATAAATTATTGACAGAACTCAAAGACTTGTTCTATGTAAACTCACTTCTGGAGACTTACTAAATTGGTAAGTGTTACTTATTAATAACTCTCTATCTTATCAGTAAGTTCTGAATTGAGAAGATGCATCGCTACATGTCAGTATTTTATTTCTAAAGTAATAAAATAGGATATGATTTTTGTAAGCCTCTATTAATATACAACCTCATATGCATAAACTGAAAAAATAAGATAACGGTTAATGCAGTTACAGCGGATAGAAGTCCTACATCTGTCCTTCATTATTTTTAATGTATTTTAATTAGCTTTTAGAATTAAAAGAAGTGCTTATATTTTCCATAATATGCATGCTGCAGTGATGAGAAAGGGAGTTTAAAAAAGCTATTGACAATTTTTTTTCAGAATTTTGAAATATCATTTTACTCTGTACATATCATGATTTGTTTTTTTTTCATATCATTACGTAACAGTAGCAGTATAATAACATGCTTTCACTACTATTTTATCAGAACATCATGAAATGTTCCCTTCTATTTTTAATTTAGTATGATTTTGAAATCATTAAGGACAGCTGAAGTTAAATAAAATACCTTGTCAACTTTTTCTCCAAAATGTGTCTTCGTCATGAAAACAGCTTGCTAAAACTTTCTTGTATGGATACATACAAATATATTTCCTTTGCAAGTATACCAGCATGATCAGAAATAAATTTAAGATGATACAGTTTAACTGTGGAAAAAAGCTAAAATTCAGTACAAAATTGTGAAGCCCTCAATTTCCTAAAGCAAAACTTTAGAATTCAGACTTATTTCCCCATGAGATTTTTCTTCAAAGGCCAAGTTTTCCTACAAGTCTTGCTTTAAACAAAACAATTCCCTCTTCCATCCTTTCTCCGTCTTTCTCCCTTCAACTCCCACTACAGTAAAAACTCATTAGTAGCTCTGCACATAAAAGTACCTCTAACTGAAAGGCCCCAGATGGTAATTACAGACCCTGTTCCTAATGAAAAGGCTGCGGTGGAACTGCATCTGCATGCTGGTACGGTCTTAAATGTTATAGTATGGCAGGTATTATGCCTATTCTGAATCAGAGAAAAATGCTCAATATAGCTAACCTGCGACACAGCTTTCTTTCAATTTCTATTTAAAATTCAGAGTGACTTCTCAGATGTTGCACATCATAGCAACTGTGCTGCAAACTGCTGTGCTTCTGGACATGTTGCTACCATCACCCTAGGTTCTCGGGGCGCTGCAGCTGTTTTGTGTCTTACAGAGCACTTCAATTACAATCAATTTTATTTCTCCTGTGTTTAGTTTCTCGATAAAAGCCTTGATGTCCTGGCCTTCCTAGATTCCTCAGAAAACATGCACTTTGATGCAGTAGTTCTTTTAACCACATTGCAAATTTCTCATGCCTTTTGTGTTTCGACGCTGCTGTGTTTGTGGCTTCAGGGATATACTTTTTTCCTACCTTCTAGGTGCTTTTGACCAATTCTAGATATTATTCTAGAACCCTCACTCATATGAACAAAATATTATTCTGGGGTGAGATGTCTAACTGAAGAAAATACATACTACTTTAAATGAAGGAAGCAAGCTGCCTTTCATCTGCCTTCAAAGCAAACCAGGATGAGAGCGGTCGCCTGTATCAATGTTGAAAAGGAGCAAGGTAGACCTGTAGGTGAAGTAGCATCAAGTCTGGAGGGAGAAAAACCTGTGTTTCTGTTTTGTGGAAAATGTCAAGTTTAATTCCTATTTTCAAAGCATCTGTTTTGGAATAAAAGTTATAGGAATAAATGTTTCTAAATGTATTTGTCATCCAGCTTTTAATTTTTGTGAAAACTAAGCTGATGGAAGCTTTCTTTGCCATGTTTTCCTGGTTCTTCCTCAGAGCGTAGAATGCCATCAGTAATCAGTGTTTTGTTTATATTTTTATGACTTTTTTTGAACTTATTCGCTTTCTGGCTTTTAGGGAAAGAAACTAAAGACAAAGTCCAGAAATCTCAAACTCCAGGGCATAGAAATCATACTGACACTCTCTGAGGTAACTACGAAACTGCAAAGCTTTCATTCTGCAGCAGTATCCAGCATGAAAGTCTTTTGCCTGAAAAATGAAAAGTATAAGCAGTCGCAAGCTGGGCCTTAGAAAAAGCATCTTGACAACATCAGCAGCAGAGATGATCATCACCAACAACGATTAAAAAAACCCTCCTCTTTGACTCTCTCAAAAGCAGGGTCTCAGCTGTGCCTTCTGGCAGCGAATTCCATGCTCTGTTTGCCTGGTGAATAAGTTTTGCTCTTTCAGCTGTTCTCCGCTTGGCACTTTTTAAGTACTTTGAATGTTCTCTTGTTCCTGTATTGTGAGATACCAGGAACTGAAAAGCTTGTTCTCTCTTTGTCTATGCAATTTTTCATTGTTATGCTTTATGGCTCTCTTTACTCACTTGTTCTGAAGACAAGCGCCCTACTCATCCTTGCCCCTGCTTTTTACTCTAATCCCTTTGCTAGACAGTTTTAAAGAAAACCTTTTAATACTTTTATACGTACCTATTTGAAATCCTTCACATAAAACCTTCAACTATAGTTGAAAAAAAAATACATGCTGCAGAAGTGTACAGCTTCTCAAAAATGTTGTTCCAGATAACAAAATGAGATGCTCCTGCTTTTATAGTGCAAAGGATTATTATCTAGTTTATAGCACTAAGAGAACAAGCACACATATAGCACGTCAGTAGCTCAGTTTCATACTCTTAACTTCGTCTCCCATTCAGAGTGGTGACTGTTCCGTGTGATGACTTTGAAGAGAAGGCTTTTCTGTAGCATTCCTTTCTTCTAGGGGTAGAAATATGACTTCATCTCATTTCGTAAGAAGAGTTCTGTTTGAGGCCACATTATCGTAATAAGTCAATTTGCAAAAGACAATTTTGTTCAAAACTGGCATTTTGAAATTCTCTGGTTCTGGTGACTTCATATTTTTAATCTCTTCTAGAATGAAATGTTACTGAAAGAGAAGGAGACTGTATTTTCTTTTTATTTTATTATTCCAAAGAGAATTTGGCATAATTTGGCATTATTTGTGTCCAAGTCTACTAGAAGCTTAAGATCAAAATAGTGTCATAAATATTTACTAATGGAAGAAAATCCAGAGTTTCCTTTTGTAAGTCCCACTTGGATAAAAGGAACTGATCATGTAGACATTTCCAGCAGGGCAATGCGTTCCTGAATTCAACATGTACTCTTCAGTCTACATGCATGTTGTTAAGAGAAGTTTCTTTATTCGATGAACATAGCTTTCCAGTTAAAATGCAGGCCTTTTGCTCCGTTACTATTTTTACTTGCATCTAGTATACCAGCTGTGGGTTTGTTTTTTCTTGTTTTTTTAATCGATTTTGTGTTTTCACCTTTTAGCGGGGGAGTGTGTCACAAGGCTTATGGAAGATGCAGGGCAGCTTGTGAGCGCTGTAGGACAAAAGACTGAAAGCTTTTTCTTTCCTTGCTTGTGGAATTCAGTGCTGAAACTGAGGCATTTAAGTACAGTTGTTGAAAAGCTGCTGTTGTGAGCAGGGCTTGAAAAGAAAACAACACCATAGTGAGTTACTTGTTCCTTTATTGCTTTTCCCTGTGCAACCTGTTTTTAACTGTTTATTTTATGCTGATTAAACAGACTCCTTTCATTAACTGCCCTTCCTTAGATATTGTTTTTTCTGCAAACACGGCAAGTGCCAAAAATAAAGTCATCTTTTGAGCTTTGATCAACCTGAACTTTTGCAAAGTCATTCCTGTGTACTCTGTAAATAATAAATAAAGTATGATTCCATTAGCCTAATCATTCTGGCATAGATGGAGAATATTTGACCAAGTCAAAAATGCATTTGATAATACAGCCTGGAGAAGAGTAAGCAGCTGGTTAGTGATGGAGAAAAAGATAGATGTGTAGTTTTCAGACCACTTTTTTCTATTCGTCCTTCTCATTAGCTTGAATGATGGAAAACTCTCCACTTAAAAAAACAGGAATATTTTCTAAGCTTTAGAAGAAGATGGAGGGCAGTGCCACTGGTGTGCTTTTTCATTATTCAGGAGAATAGAGGTTTGTGTGTATGCTATGTGTCGTGCTGGACAGAAGCCCAGTTGTCCCCAAAGAGAGTTATTTCAGGTGTGAAAGGGAAAATGGACTAGCTAGCCAGGAGCTGTCTTCTGCAGAGCCACTTCTCTGGACTGCGCTCCTCGTTGTGCCCAGTTTATTCAGGGTGGCACCACGCTCACCCGGCTCCTTGCGCTGGGGCGAGATGGGCGCGCGGCGCGAGGGGCTCGCCGTCACGGCTCTCCCATATGAGCTCGACTTTGAGCTCTGCCTCCTCCTGTGCCAGGGCTGGCCTCGTGCACAGCGGCGCGTGGACCGAATGTGCGGGACATGGGGCCAGCATGGGAACATTTAAAGCAATGATATAGTTACCTAAAAAGCAGGTAAATCACCACCAGATAGTTAAGAAGCAATTGCCGTTCTAATCTATAATAAAAGGTAAATGGTCAGGCTGTTATATCTTTATTCTTGGTCAATCTTCCCTTACCTTGCATACTCCCATCACTGTGGCAGTAGATTTTCAGAAGAATTTCTTGAAGAACAGTAACTTAAGAAAGAAAACAGAGGTGTTATTTAGTATTTGAATTCCTTTCGCTCTTGGAAAATGTTGAGCACGCTGACCTTGATCCAGCCAATTGTTTAAATACGTGCTGGTCCAGTGATTCTCCTTTCCTGTTGATTTAGAGAGATTCCAACGCTCAAAATTAAAGATAAAGAAAACAATACAGTAAAGTTATTTCATTGTTGTGTGCCTCACCCCAACCACTTCATTTTTATTATTGGCAGAAAATACACATTCCTATCCCTTTTACTCTATATTTTCTCACTACCAAAGACTTGACTTCACAAAGTGTTTGTCAGATCTTTTTGTACTGAGTCAAAGCTTGGAAAGTTGTGGACCAGACTGATTCTTGAAAATTTTTGAAATACCTATAAAGTTGCAATCATCTCTTTAAATTAGAGTAGATGGGGCTCCATCTGTACTTACCTTTTAAATTCACATGTATTGAATCACATAGGGATTTTTACTGCAGACCAGAGGTTTATATAAGGAGAAATCTAGAGGTAGGTTGACATTCTTTATTCTTCAAATCTAAACAGTTTTATTTCTTGTTAATATTAACTAGGCCTGTGATATGCCAGGCATTATATGGTCCAGAAAAACAGTTTAAGAATGGCAAGCTGTCCTTAAACAACTGTTTAAACATGCTTTTCACAAGCTTTTTTTATTTTCCTAATTTGTATATCTGTAAAATAGAAACTGTTTTAAACAATTTCTGGATACACAATAAGTTATGTCAATGGGACCCCAGACACTTCCTGCCGTGTTTCTCTTGTACTTACTGTAATTTAGCCTTGCACTTCATACTAATCATACCTACTATAGATAACCCTATATATTCTAATATATACTTATATATTCAAATTTAAGACTAGCACTAAATCTTTATTTTCCTATTTACTGTTTTAACTAGTGTCTTGGGTAAAAGGGCCCTATATTGCAATGTCAACAGCTCAGTTATTTAAAAGTGAATGAGATTCATTTATTTTAGGCTTTTCAGGTCTAAATTTGCCTAAAATTCTTAGATTTCAATTTCCTCAGTGCTTAAGAAGCAAAACAAAACTCAGACTCAATAAGTGATTAAACTGAGTGAAATTGTTCCCTATAGTAATACATTTTACGTGAAAGAATTTTGGGGGTTGTGTTAGTTGAGCAAAGCCTAAATTGGTGTTTATAGGTATTAGTAAATATATTCTTGAAATAATACTGACATACATCCAACAGAAACTCAAACAGGTCTAATAAGTATCGAACCATTGTTCTATTTATTTTCCTGGCTTTGTTCTACAGTAAACAGTTTTGTATTGCCAGTTTTGTTTTCCCAGCAATTTTTAAAGCAAGAAATAAAATACTGGATCCTTGTAACTGTGTGCAGGAGTTACAGGTCTGTCAGGTCAGGCAGCTGGACTCAGTAGGCAGTCCATATCAATTTTAATTTTTATTTATCTTTTCAATTGAACATAGAGACGTGATTGAGAAGAAATAAGGCAACATATAAAAAAATATACAGATGCTAGTTGGCTTAATTCTGCTGTCGAGATCAGTAACAGTTTTACTTTCAGCTTTTACAGATGCAATATCCTGGATGATCTGAAATAATTTAAAAATTAACGCTGCGTGGTATTAGCGAGTTATCTAGGACAGAATAAATGCTGGTGTAAGTTTGTCAATGGTAATGAATAAAATAGTAACAGCATTATCCAAAGTCATAAAAGTGATCCAGCAGAGACAGTTGCGACAGTAGGAACAATAAAAGGGCAACACATTCACCAGCATATTCACCAGCTCACTACTCATTCACCACCATGTGCCATATTACCATAATATTGTCATAATGCCATGATACTCAAAGTGTTCAGTACAAGTTTTTACTGCTGTTGAGGTAGTTCAGCTGATAACTGAGAATAAATTCATTAAGAATTACGTTTATCCTTTCAGATCAAGGTGAGCACCACCTTGCTGACATTTTCCACAGAGCTGGTTGGGAAATGTAATTTGTTTTAAGTTTGTTTAAAATGTCCTTTTACAAGGACATTGAAAAATTAAAGGAAAACCTTTAGTTATGTGATTCTATACTTTTTCTGTAGCTACTGAAGATCCCTTTTTTTAATCTGTTCCTAGTGTAATGCAAAATGTAGTATTTCCATTCTAATTGCCATATTGTTCTAGGACTGTGCAAAAGTGTATGAACAGACAAGCTTATATTCTAAAAAGCTCTGAGCAGACTGCTGAAGGTTCCCCTCCTATTTTACTTCTGTGATTTATAGTTAGAGTTGGCAGCAATACTTATAGCTAAAGTTTCTTAACACTTTCTATTACTGAGTCTGTTTTCAATTGCTTATAATTTTGCCTTCTTTACTGCTTCCCAGTGTTTTCAGACCTTTTGGCTTGGCGAGTGGTTTTGAGCTTTTATGATACTGGTGAGTTACTTCAGAAGTTTTATGGACCTCATCCTGAGCTGATCTAAATTTGTGTAACTCATACGCTGGGCTTAGCTATACTCTCCTGGATATAATGCTAGGAAAAGAAACCCAGCTGGTTTTATTTATTTTTTCAGGGAATTGTGATGTGAATGAGAACGAGACAGACAGTGAGGAACAGAGAAGGAAGTTGAGCTGGAAACTCCACAGCCGTGACATGCAGGAACTTCTCTCCATTATTCTGCCTTTTCATGTTGCATAAGCATGTGGATTCCATTTGGCTGTAACTGGCTCTGCCCCTCGGCAGGCTCAAATTTCGCGCTATTTCTAAAGCAAGCTTGAAGAGGTTATCCTAAAAGAGGAAAACTTCAATAAGTCACCCAGTGCATTTTTTTTCTGAATTCCTTCACAGAAGAGGTAGTAGAAAGAGTTGTCTCCTTTACCCAAGCACGCCTGCATTGATGATCCACCAGATTCATCTCCCTTGCCATCTCTGAGCGTGCATCCTGTGGAAGACCTGAATTTCTTCCCTTTCCTTACATGCAACAGTGCCATGTCTTTAGCAGAAGGTGCCCCTTCCACCTGGATGCTGGAGAGTGACAGGCACACGTACAGCAACGGAGACAGAGGGTAGCGCAAGTCTGATCCAGCACCCTGGGTTGTTACACTTCCCATGGCTGCAGTAAAGCTGCTTACATAAAGAGGGCTCATGTTTAGTGCCCCAGTGGCTGTTGTGGCATTTTTCTTAATTTTATGAATAGAAATAATATGAGTGATAATTTAATCGGAAGGATTTGAGACCTTACAGCAGCATTTCAGCTTAAGGAAGCGTGCTTTATCCAGGTACGCTTTGTTATCTCCGCTCAGATGCAACACTTAGTTTCCGTTGAGTTGACCTTCATTACGACGTAGCTGAAGTGGCCATAGTAAAAGTAAGGTAATGTCTCGCACAAAGTTAAAGTAAAGCCTAACTTGTTCAAGAATATGATGCTCTTCTGACCCAAAGTCTTCCTTTTAAAACTGGTTTACATATTGCCTGTGTCTTTATCAAGAAATCAGAAGTTCTGAAAAAGATAAAAAGAAGGGATTTTGGCTTAAAAATTGCAAGTTTGCCTTCAACATGTACATTTTCTCCAGGAAAGTGTGGTTCTTTTGGGGTGGAAATAAAACCCCTAAATTTATGACACAAAGCAGATGGCGTAGTTTAAGGGGGGAAAAAAATTATCCATGTCATTTTTTCGATGAAAAATGGCTTAAAAAGAATATCTTGCTGCATTTTTACAAATTAATCTATCGTTCCTTACTGAGGTTCTCAAATGCTTGAGGCATATGCTTTAGTTTCTGTGACTCAGTTTTAATATCTAGAGATTTGCCTGATAAATAATTAAGGATGTACCTTAATATAAGCATATCTTGACTGTTCAGTTTTTAAACTTTAATTCAAAAGTGAGTTTGCACTGAGTGTACTGCCAAATTGTATTTAGTCTGGCATTCAAAGTGTTTAGTATCTTTTTAACAACTGTGATTGCCCAACACCTTTCTCCATTCATTGCTGCTTTGATTTGAACTTTTGGGCTTTATCCTGCTTTCTCATCAGCTTTTTATCTCTCAGTTATCTAAAACCAGCAGGCTTTATTGTTCTGAATCTGTGCTTAATCCGTTTCAGGCATTTATGGATTAAAGCAAAGAAAGTCTTTCTGTAGTACATTACATTCATTTAATTTCCTGTACTTCACTGAAGGTGTCAGTATTTTCAAGGAGTCCCAGTCTTGCTGGAAGCCTTTCAGTGTTACACAGTCAGTGCTATGGCTAAAATACATGCACAAGGAGTTAAAGAAGATCCTCAATCATACCGTTAATTAATGTTCAGCTTGCTTATCTGAGCCCTTGGTAGGGCATGTGTAGTTAGTGAAACCCAATTGTTGCTTTTTTTTTCTTTTTTTTTTTTTTTTTGTCTAAATAGCTGAGAAGGGGAGGTTGAGGTGGGAGACTGGACTAGCTGCTTTTTATTCATCTTGGAAAATCTAGTTTAGTTTGACCATATTAGAAGACAGCTAACTTTGTTTGGATCAAGTAATTTATTAAGAAAATTGATCAAAAAAAAAGAAAGAAAAAGAAAAACAAGTGACAGGTACAAAAACCTCAAGCAGGTTATTTTCTTGTGGGTCCATTCTCCAGCAGAGTGGTCTCAGGCACTGCTGTCCTGGCCCAGCCGAGGATACGCAGCGCAGGGAGGGGCTGGATGGAGCTGGATGGAGAGGTGCTGCTTAAAATCAGTACTGCTGTTGCTTGACAAACTTCAATTTAAGCTTAGTGACCAGGGAGAATTCCTGCTCGTGCAACTGCTGCACAAAAGCTGTTGTGGGATAGCGGGTTTGTTTAAAGCAGGAAATCGATACTCTGATATTGTCTGTGTATCCAGCTGTTCCCATTTTGTTCCCCGGGAGAGCCACTACTGCAATGATCTTTGCAAATCATGTAACTTTGCAGAGGAGAAATGTTCAAATTGTCTGGAACTTCTCATGAGAGCTGCTTCTTTCTCAATTTGTAACAGATGCAATCCCTAGATTTAAGGCTTCTTGGATGTATTCATGTCTTTCCCTAACTGGATTTCTTAACAGACCACTATTCTGCTTTGGTCTTCCAAAGACTGAATTTTTCCTAACATTTTTCTTGCTTCATTCTACCCTCATCATAGACGTTTTTCCTTCCCCTGCCCCCCGATGCCTTCCCAGGGTTGGTTAAATGAAGGCAACTTTTAGTGATAGAATCAATGCTGCATCTAGATGCATAATTCCACCCCTTTGGATTCAGACAAGCTGAGCCAGAAGGATGCAAAATGAGGCAGCTTTGTCATCTCTGGATCCCTAGATGTTGATGCCTAGTTTTGGACTGAATTTCAAAGTTTTGAATGCTGCTCTCAGTTGCTTTTTCTGAGAATAAATAAAAAAATAGAGCATCTGCACAGTAATGCTCTGACTACACCCAGCAGCATGTTCTTGCTTGCAGAGCAGTATACAAGCCCTACTACCAGCACACTCCATTTGCTGAGGGCATTCTCAGCTATTTGTTAAATCAGGGTGAAACTGGACAACAAGGACCCAGCTGGTCAGGTGATTCACTGTCACCCAAAGGGATGGTCCCGCTGTCCCCTGCCTCTGCACTGTGTGCTGTCCTGGTGCTTTGTCGGCCCCTTGGGAAACCAAAGCAGCTCAGGAGGGGACAGAGAAGCAATAACGAGGAGGGAAGTAGATTTCTGCTGTCTTGATGAGCCACATCAGGTCACTGATAAGTCAGACTGGTACGACGGACAGTGTAGGAAAGGGGCAGGAACATGCATCTGGGAGCAAAAGAGAAAGGAAGCAAGTGGAATGAGGGGACAGTGGAGGAATACGTGGACCACCCCATTCGGTAGCCTCTGAGGTCAGCCGAGTTGTCTTGCATGCCATCACCCTGAATTTTAAATATTTTTCTATGCCAACACAAATATGCAAAGTGGATGGAGAGTAACCCACAATATGGCCTTTCATATTCTTGAGAAAAGTCTCCCAGAAGGAGTAGTGTTTGAAGGAGAATGCAAGATGATTCTTTTAATGGACCATGAAGTGCTGACAGGCTGATTTTAAAACAAACAAAACCCCGAACCATTCCGAATCCCCACTTGTTTTTGAATGTTTTCAGATTTCAACTCTCCAAACATATGTAGATGTCATACAGAATGCTACACTTGGAGAATGTTTTAGGTCATCAGCCTGTTACTTATAGGATTAAAAACTGTCTTAACAGATACTATGATCTGTCAGGAAGGCTAGTGAAAATGTATCCTTCTCATAATTGTTAATCTCCACATCTGCCCCTATAGAATGCTTTCATGTGATCTGCTGATGTTGTTTTTTAAGCTTATGTGACTGATGCTAGATAGAGATTATATAGATCAAATGGGAAAGAAGTATGATTATTTTACATACAGTGTAAAATTCAAAAAGCACGCTTTCATCTACCCACTCTTACCATTTCAAAAAAAAAAAAAAAAAAAAAAAGAAGAAGAAGAAGAAGAGGAAGAAAGGAAAGGTGTCAGACCTCGCTCAGGGGATAATTATCTTCTCCTGCCTAGTGAGTTACCTAAGAAACATTGAACTCATCAATATGAGAATATCCCCCCAAGTGATAAAGTGATAAAGTAGAGGGTTGAAACTAAGAACAAAGGCTTATCAAACTAAAATGAATACAGCTGTGCATACAATATTAATATTCTTTTTAAAATGCTACTTCTTCAGAATGAATCATATGATTTCCACAGCATATATTTTGGAAATGAAAAATATATCAATGGTGGCTTTTGGTTAAGTGAAGTTGAATGTGCTGTCCTTGCTTTAGGTATGTTATACTATTAGTTCTTGCATTTGATATTTGAATGTGCATGAGTTGCTGTGAGAAGCATGGCCCTGAAACCTCTGAGAGGTGCATCGAGGCAGCCAAGGTTTTGAAAGAAAAACTTCTTCATCTCCTGCTGTTTTTCCTATATTTTGATAATATTAAGTGATTTCCTGAGCTACTTTTTTTTTATAGAAAAAAGGGTTGGTAATTCAACACATGCAGAGCGTAGGGAGGGGTTACGCTAGAGAAAAATCATCCACAAAATCCCAGTAATTTTGTATGCAATTAATATGGTGTTGGCCTTTCTTAGTACTAGCCAATATGATTGGCTTTCAGGGCAGTCAGTCTCATTTATTGACAATTAAATTGATTGCCAAAAAGAGCATGATTTAAAATACCATATTTTGAAATTAGGAATTTCATGAAATTCCTTTCATGAAACGTTTCATGAGAACATTAAGTTATGGCACCTTTCTGAGAAAGAATGTATAATAAAAAAGTTTTAATGATAGAAGATTGGGAATACTTTATGTTTAATATCTGTTAGGATTTACATAGATGTGTTTTTTGATTCTGAATCTGTCATTTACATGATGTAGTTGTATCCAAATAAGTATAGGGTTAAAATGTTAATGCTATGATGCAATGATACATATACAGAATATATAATTATAGAGAACATTTTTAAAAACATTTTCCTTATGTGGGCAGAAGAAATTTTTAAAGATGTAAATGATAGGAAAAAGCCATTTTCCTTTTGTAGTGGGATGTGGGTATCCAACCACTGTACAGCCTTCCAGAGGCCTCTCAGTGGCATGAATTTAACTGACATTCGCTGAAGAGTTGAAGCTGGGATGCACCTCTGGAGATCATCTGGTCCAACCTACTGCTCAAGGCAGGGTCATCTAGAGAAGATTGGCCAGGGCCATGTCCTCTCAGGTTTTGCATAGCTTCAGGGATGGAGATTCTTTCTTCAGCCTTTCCTGTCACTTCAGTAAAATACACTCTGTTCGTCCTACTGATTATTATAAATTTTACTGTGAGGAGCTTAGCTCTGCCCAAGGATTGTATATTGAATCTAAAGATGAGCAGTCATGCTTGGGAGCAGCACACATAGATATGTAAGATTTACGTTCCTTCATATCTTTTCAAGATTGTACCAGGCATCTTTCTGTGAGGTTTGAGTATGGGGTTTCACAAACAGCTGAGGGTCTTTCTGAAGGCAGAGTGGACCACCGTAGGGACAGTCTAACTCTTCCTTTTCACCAGTTTCGTCCCCAACTTGGTATCTGTTGAAAGATCAAAGAGAAGCATCAATACTGTCTTTGGAGGGCTCACACTTACCAAGAAAACTCACTCTAAAATCAGACTTGATATGCTTTTTAGTAGCCATCATGCCCCCCCATGCACACACTGGCCCCCTCTTTCTTTTTTTTTTTTTTTTTTTTTTTTTTTTTATACCATTTTGCCCTTTCTACTTGCCAGTTTTGGTGTGCTTTCAATAATCTTTCCCCCCGTGAAATAAATGTGTATCTGGGTGAACTGATTAGTTTACACTTCAGATCTGTTAGAGTTTCTTTTCATTTTGGTTTAAATCCTGGTGTTTGTGTTTACAAAGAATAACCACTAGGAGCCCTGGAAAGTGAGGGGTGCATTTTTCCACAGATGAATTCTGCTTTAGCATGGACTCTGGCTGGGAGACCATTTCAGTAATGTAAAACCTGCACTAGGTTAGGCAATCACAGCAAAAGCCAGTGCTGTAATCCTCCGATCCTGTCCGTGTCTTTCTGTGGCGAATGCACTCATGCTTCCTTCATGGTCTGTATGTGGTGAAAGCTGTTTGGCAGTATTACTGTTCCGTTTAAGGGTTTATTTGGGTGGCACCAGTAAGAATGATGTGGACTTCACAGTGATTGTAAAATTATTTTAACATTGTTACTGAAATTAAGCTCATCAGTGTTGGTAAGATGCCATTATTATGCAGTAATAAAGTTGCTGTTAGATAGTTGTCAGCAGTAGCTGCTACTTAAGCTAGGCAAAATTATGAGGTTAAACAAGATTATGATTGTAGTTTGTACAATAGTGGCAGTAAGAAGTATGAGGCATATCATTTCAGTTTGACTTCTTGTAGCTCAGAAATCATTCTCAATGGGTAGGTTCAAGTTTTGCTGCAAAAGACATCCCTGTGATGTTAGGAAAGTCAAAGGATCTCTGAGCACCTATTATCTGTAAAGACATAACGGCTGACAGGATAGTTCTTATCTCACAAGATACTCACAAGATACTACAAGATAATTCACAAGATGTTTTACTGCTTTTGCAACTGAAATACTATAATATTGAGGGCCATACAAGATGAAATAAGTTGTTCATGGGAGCAACATCTGGAGGAAATGACAGTACTTTCAATGAAATATTTAAGTCATAAAAAATTGCATAAAAGGTCATGTTTGCTTTTCTCCAGATTTTTCAGGGATGAGAGTACGATGAACATGTACTGAACATAACACAGCAAAAGGATAAGTTTTGGAAATTTCTCTGCCTGAACCAACTAATGTACCCCTCATTTTTCCTTCTAAAAAGTAATGAGAGGATGGTATTTTTATATCAAAAGACAGCTACTGTGTGGCAAATGAAAAAAATTTCCTCTATTTTCTTTCCTTTGAAAGAAGCAAATAGTTTTCTACTTGCTTCAATATGGGATGCATTATTCAAAGACCTGTGGCTTTTCAAACAGTGTTTTCATGAGACTTGGGATGGAGACTGTGATCAACTTTGCTGTAAATTTTGCAGCTGATATTTTGATCATCTGCCTTAGGAAAATAAAAAGCCTACAGGAATAGTCATATGGTATCTCAGAGGCACACAGAATTTCTGAATGATGAATTTCATATATCATCCTGATTGTATGTATGTGAAATAAATGTACAGATTTGATAGTAAACAATATATATCAGATATGTTGGTCTTGTACCTACTAGCAACAGTTTCAAAGATAAAGAGGCTAAGAAGCTATTCAGATAGGTAGGCAATATAAAATGTTACTCTTTCCTTTCTACAATTTAGAATTTACAATTCGGGCAGAAATACATGGCTTGGCTTCTCTTTCTTTGTGTGACATTGCATTACCAAAAGAGTTGAATCAGGAGCATGTACAAATCAATGGAATATCTTTCCAATATTTGACAGAGAAATGTGGGTGAGTTGGGAGCTGTTAGTCAGTTGTCTTACTGCTGATGACTATTGGTGTCCGCCAAAGATGAGAGAACAGGAGGCAGCCCAGGGCTGCTTTTCTGTCCTACACTCTCCTTGTGGCTATATGTATTATGCTTGATAATTTCTTAACCCCTTCTGCTATCAATAGCTTCTATGGTTAACTGTATATGAAAACAAGAGAGATGGAGGAGAAAAACATTTGGACTTACCTAGGGACATGGAGAATGCTATATTGGGAGCTACTGCTTCTCCTTCAAATGTACTTCCCTGTGTATGTAGGGCAACTTCCTATATAAGTTATCTCTGTAGGAACCTTCCTATCTTTTGCTATCCCACCTATATAAGCTCCCTATGTAGGAACCTTTCTGCCTTTGCTGACCTGTGTTGATTAAGTGCTCCTAATATAATGCTCTGAGATCATGGTGTGCTTATGTTTTCCTGACAATTTTAACTGTGGAAGAGTTGCTTTTCCAGACAACTGAGCGACTATTGTCAAAGTGTCAGACCGTAGTAAGGGCTCCCTTTTCAGGAATCACATATACTTAGAAATCAGTCTGTATTGCTTGAGAGCTGTGCTTTTAGAAACGAATCCAAACGTGTCTGAAGATGGGTATCAGAAGGGAGGAATGATTGAAAGTTTTGGCTCGGGGGACAAGGCTTGTGGCAGTTCTTACATTTCTTTGTTATACGAGGTGACACAGTTGGGAAATGGCTTTGTTGACGCGCAGGCACTGAGGTCAGAAACAGCAAACTTCAACCTAATCACAAAGAGAACAGTTGCTCCAAGCTTCACTTAATTATATTAGGGAATTAAAGAGAAAATTTGCTGGTACTTTTAGAGCAGAGGTGAATGTGAGCACGTAGAGCCTTGAAAAGGTTGTAGAAGATCTTTAATGCTTTGTAGGGGAAAAATATTGAGATGGCTAAAATGCTTTTAATAGCAAATCGCTTGCTGTCAGGAAGAGTGATTCTGAGACCAAAAGGGGTGCCAGGGCTGCCTGCTCCCTCTCTGAAGGCTTATCCACTCCCCTATATCTGTGCTGCTCAACTTCCCACCCAGTTCCCACTGCATCTCTGTTTAAAATCATTGTCTGTCTTGCCCTAGTCTCATACATTCCTTAGTGTGGGCTCCTAAGTCATCCTGAAAATGTTGTACTTCAAGCAACTGGTAAAACAACAGCTTTGGGATACATGAGATCCTGTATGATCAAAGAGGGGTCATTTGGACTAAAAAGAGAAATTATCATTCTTAGAACCTTCTTGTGAGTGTTTTGTTGTTCATATAGTTTTACAAATAGACATGTTTTTACAAAGAGAGGAAAGAACTGTCTCATCAGTTATCATCTAAATTATATAAAGATGTGGTAATTTAAACTTAAGGCACCCTAGAAAAAGTGTAGCCTCTTCTAAATGACTAAATCAAACAAGATACAGATGGATCTCTGCTTTTCTTGATTTCTTTCCTTGATTTGGGAGAATCTGGGAAGAGATCGTCAAGTAACTGTGCATCTGGGGTTGCCTAGCTCAATCGTGTAAAGATAGTAGGTTTCTTCATTCTTTAAATACTATTTCAGTTATGTTATTGGGCTTCATATAAGTAGTATGAATGAATAATTTTTTAAGTTTACTGATGGAGGAGGAGGAGGAAGGAACAGCAATACAACAGTATAATCCAGAAGAAATTAAAGTAAAGCTAAAGATGAAAAAGCAAACACAAATAGGCAATATGTATACTGTATAGATGGCTAGAACTTTTGACATTACTATAAAGACCTCAAGGCAAATTTTCAGTTAATACAAATTCCAGCTTTTTAGTAGCACAGAACCACTTCCATAGATTTTCCTGACTATTCATCAGGTTGGCCATTTAAGAAAAATCAGATTTGCAAGATGAAACTCCTTAAATCCTTAGAAAATTCTACAGTACACAGATAAAATGTACATCAGTGGCTACCAACACAAAAATCATGAAAGCCCAGTATAGCAGATCATCTGCTTTTGAACACGTATGAGGAAATAGTTATGGACATTTTGCATAAGCATTTGAAAAATGAAGATAGGAGGAAAACAGGATTTTCTCATGTGGCATGGCCATTATTTTTAAGTTACTGTGTGACATTTGTTCTTCCTTATGTATGCTGCACATTAAAGAATAGATGTTCAAATGTGTTTTCTGTCACTAATCTGAATAAAGCATATTTGTACTTCCCAATAGATGCCAACCTCAAAGAATAATTAAGCATTTGTATAGAAAAAGAAGAAAAAAATCTATCTGCAAAGATAGGGGGAAGGCAAACTGGTTCTTGTTGTGTCTTGCTACACTATACAGGTAGAGAATATTTGGTGTAACCCAGCAGTCACAGAAAATATTTTTACATTATAATTAATTAGCCATTTCACATCTTCCTCTATAAGTGATTTTAAAATCTCTCTATTCTGTGTTTATTTTTCTACTCATATTATCAAGGAGATTAAAAAAAAATCTCCATGACAGTTAAACTGTTGTTAGTAGGATTACTGTTGTTTTATCTTTACAGTAATATTAAGTAATGTTCATATATATATACATGTATATACACACCTATACGTACATATTTACATATATATTAAATTGTATCAGAATGTTGATAGGAGAGATTGATGGCATCATGAAATGCAGTCTTCATCCATGTAATGTATAATTTTTTTTTGATAATCTCCTTAAAAACCAGTGGCACAGTATTATCATACACTTATGAGAAAAATGAGCAGCACTGCTCAATAGAGCTGGGCAATTAATTAAATGATATGCTTGTTCATCGTGCAGGTCAAGCAGTTAATTGTACGAAGAATTGCTTTGAAATCGTGCATGCCTCAACTTAGACCTTTTGCCTCCCAAGAGAATTCCTCAGGTCGTACTGCCTATCGCGCTTCTTGTGCATGCCAGTCTAATGCTAGCTAATCCTGTTAGCATGTATAATAGATCTAGTGATATCTGGAAATCTGAATTTACATGCAGAAGGTCTACACACCAGTTTAGTACAAATTGAAAACCTTTGCGTCTTCCTTGAGATGAGAGCAAAATTTGATTCATTGTTAAAATTAGTGTCTTGTGGTCTGATACAATACAGGGCAGAGAAATAAGTGCAAGCTAAGATTACTGAATTAAGACTTTTCAAGGTCTTTATACGTTTTAGAAATAGAGTGAAATTTTGTTTGACTGATCTCCATCCTTGTCAGCACCCATGCTTCTGTATGCATAGAAGTCTACTTTTCCAGTGCAATTTTCTGCTTGGGTTTGATATTTTCTTATGAACATCTATCAGAATGGCGTCACTAATAAGTGATGTTTTGAATTTTTTCTGCGTTTTAAAAGACGGGAAATAATTCCTTAGGTTACTGAATCCCTCTCTTCTCCAGGAAAATTCCAGATAATAGAAAGACAGTCTGTAGTGAATGGTAGCAAATCTTCTGTAGGATTTGTTTCTTACTTAACATTTAGAGGGTCTAAAAACAGGCATATTCAGTGTAAATACTGATCATCACCATTGGTGGTGGTGGAATAGTGCAAAGATCAGATCCAGCTGAGCTGTAGGGTTCATTTTGGAGAAGTTCGTTGTTGTAGTGAATTTTCAGAAAGGTTCAAATGGAATTGTAATGTAAGTACTCTGTTGAAAATATATTAATATTGCTTATTACTTATATTCTAGCATATTGCACTCCAAGTAGGCTCTACAGTGTATGTTCAACATATGTGGTATATGTGCTTTTTCCTGAACAACTTACAGTTGATTGACACGCATTGTTTCAAGAAGTGAAACATTGCTATTACACAAAAACAACTTTTTCAAAATCCACTGTATGCAAGTACTCTATCAGAAGATGGAGCTAATAAAGAAATACGCTTCCTGAGAGGATTACTCCAAAATCAGAATTTACAGTTTTGTAAATATTTGTAAATGATGTCAGAGTTTCCTCTGTGGTGAGTAAGCCAATTGCTAAGTATGCGAACCATTAAGAAACCTAGAACAATGAATTGCAAATGGACTTGTGCCTGTAACAACAACGCAACTATGCATTAGATGAAGACTACACAAGGCAAAATATGTTCTTGGCTACATCCTGGCTACTGTTACAAATATTTTTCCTCTCTCTTTTCAAAGCAAGAAAATGATATTTCTTTATTTCCTATTAGCAGTGCTTCTAGAAGCAGATCTTTCCTGCTTTACAGGATCCATATCTTTTCAAAGAATATAATCATACACTAAGATCCAGTAGGACGAGGACATCTGCTACAATGACTTCAAATAATACATTATAATATAATAATATAATGTAAACATCAAATTTATAGGCGAATAGAAGGCTTAGTTTTCTCTGCTGTTAGAGAAGACCTTTCCTTGCCTTGAAATAAAATTCACCTGATTTAATGGAGTCAGCTTTGTTCTTCAATTGGGAAGGAGGAATAGGTCATACTGTTAAAGCAATGGTCTTTACTATAGTTTAGACTACACATCATTTAAATTTATATTTGGAAATGTCTGTTACATAAGTATTACACTGTGGTTATCTTACCATCTCTGTAAAAAGTGAAGAATATTTTTTCTGCCTTTGTAGTATTTTTCTACCTCCACATTGACGGATAGGGAACAGATTGCATTCACAAAGATATTTTGTAGAAAGTCATTTCTCCTTGGCATCATGGCTCACTATTTGTTACTACAATAATGCAAGCATCTTCAAGCCTTAGTAGGCCCTGTGGTACAGGCTATACAGATAGTAACCACTCCTATTGTAGGAGTGCAGTGCGTACTTTCACACAAAACAGAGTACCACTATTTTCAGATTAAAGATATATATATTTTTTTAAAAAATGGAAGGAATGGAAAATAAAGCTTCTTAAGAATAGGCCAAAGAATTTCATTTGAAAAGTCATTGACATTTACTGATAATGTTATTTGTTGACAATCTTCTATGATAACATTTTAATGACAATGCTTATTTATTTCAAGGTAAGCTTTTTTTAATGTTTCAGTGAAAGCTCCCACTCTTCCTTCCTATCTTCAGGAAGAAAACTTAAAATATGCAGTTTCATTTTTTTCATGGAAAGGTCATTTTGGACAAGAAGATAAAGCCCTAATAATTATCACCATTTTAAATAAGAGGAAGTTAATGATGATCCAGCAGAAGATTTACTCCAGATGAGTGTTAGGGAAGATCTTGTAGGTTAGTCTGTTTAGACAAGACTTGCTGACTCAATGATCATCAGGACCTGTCCACCCACTGCCCCATTTTTTGCAGCTTCTGTAAATGAACATGAATGCAGTCAAAAGATCATTAAAATTTTTACTATTCCTGACCTTTTGCAAATGTGTTCTTAAGTTGTTCCGTCTATCTCTGTGTTATGTAGGAGAGTATTAGTTTATATCTTGAAATCCATAAATATTGTCAAGATTACCTGATATTTTTACTGTAAGTGATGTATATGTGTTCTTCAGAACACACCCATGTATCCTTCATGACAGAACAGAGCAATATCCTTGCAGCAATATTACATTATTTGTGTTTTGCATTTTCAGTAGCTTGAAAGTAGCTGCAGAAAAGATAGGTGAAGTAATCAGTAAAAACCAATTTACTCATTGAGATCTCAAGGTATTGCAGGCTACCTACAGTGTATCTTTGGAATACAAAGTTTCCTTTTTTGGCTTACTCATTTATTGCCAATTCAGTGAACTGAAGTTGCCTCTCATTGAGCTGCTTCCCTTTTGGAGCTGTGAGCTTCAAGCCATTTGGTAAGAACAAATGCGAGTCTGGACCATGAAGTTGTGCCTGATAATGTCAGTCACCACCACAGCTACGGTGTGTCCTATCCATATTCAAGGAATTTCTGTTTAAGTGGAAGAGAGGAGTCCCAGGCTACAAGTCAAGAAAGTGTTTAGAAGCATTTATGAAGTTTTGTTGAATTGACTGCTACTTAAAATGAAAATAAGCATGTGCTTAAGGAGTTAGCTTTCCAGGGGTGTTTTCCTGGATTGGGACCTCTATTGAATCACAGTGTATTTAGTCTACGTTTTGAATTCTTGCTCATTACTCTTGTGAATACTTTGCTGTCTTAGTTGTTATGAATAGAACTCTTTGTTTTCCGTATCTGGAATTTAGTCTAAATAATGACCTCCAATGAAGTACTTCTGTAAGGTCACAAATGCCTCTCAGAGCCAAGCTAAAGTAAACATCCTAAATAATGATATTTTATTTTTTATGGAGCTAATATATCACTGACAAATATTGTAAGTTCCTCAGTAAGGGAATGGCAACTCAGCACCTCAGTTTCATTGACCTGCAGACTGCTTTTTCTTCCAAAAGGTTTGTTTAATTGCAAAGGACTGAACTTTGAGTACTCGCTCACGGCACGTATGGCTAATTTAAAGCCAGCAAGCCTGGGTCAAAAGAAGAGGGTTAAAATAGGTTGATTCTGTATTGGTGGACATCCCTGAGCAAGACATTGTAGAGACTTTTCATTTTGAAGTGCTTGCTTCTGTTTCAGAGTGTCACGGTCCTTACAGAGTCTTGCTCGAGATGTGTGAATGGAAGACCCGCTTTTTCCTTTAAGGAAAAATGATAAACTGAAATCTTGAACAGTGTGTTATCTGATACCATTATTAGGGAGGCTTGCAGCTGTTCATATTTTCTCTCCACAGCACGTGTCACTGTGGCAAATGGAAAATATTTTCATCCTCTAGGATTACAGAGCTGCTGAAAAGCCATAAACAAAGCATAACTAGAATTGTGTATATAAGTGACAGTTAATGCAACCTCTCAGAAGAAAGCAATGTACAAAGGAAAATATATAGGGCAGAATGAATTCATACTTTCACTTGCAACAATATATTTCAGAGGAAAGTCAGAGGAAATTATTACATATATTGGTGGAAATTTTTTGCTTTCCTTGTTCTCAAACGAAAGCAAAACATATAGACCCGAGGAAAATGCTGTATAAATAGTTTTGGAAATACCTTATGAATAGGTATATGTGTGTTTGTCTAAAAGTAAACACTCAAAGTGTAAAGTGGGGATACATTTCAAGTCATCTATATCAGAAAACAGTGGCAGCTGTGCACTTTCATGCTTTCTGTTTCCAGAGTACCTGACAAGCTCACGTGTCTTATTGATGATAAAGGGAGAATGTGTCAATACTGCCACTGTAAGAGCTGATTCAGAGGCAAAATGATCTGTTTAAGGTCAACTGGAAAGTCTGTGTCCTGATTCTTGATGTCATCAGGCTGAGGCCCTAATCATGCTGGTCTCACTCATTTCATCTTGGGAGGATTGATTCACGATAGTAAAGAATATTGCAAACTTAGCTCTAGACTGTTACAAGACTGTCAAGCAGCAGTTACTTCTTGGTGAGGGAGGGGCTGGTGCATTACTCCATCTCTCCTTTATTCTTGCGTAGATACCAAGGTAAATTACCAAATTCTGTTTGGGATCCAGTTCAGATATACACCCTAAAATAACATTTGTTAGCACCCTACATCTAAAAACTAAGAGTAACATGCAAAAATAGTCTGTCTTGGCTTAAGAGTAGATGCCATGTGCTTAAAAGAAGGCCTTACCGTTTTTTTTTCAGAATAGTTGATTCTTTCCATATTTTGTCCCTAATATCCCAGTAGTATAAATGTGCTCAATGAAAAAAAAAAAAAACAATTATTAATGAAATAATTTGGCAGCTTTGAGTTTGTTCTTTGTGACTAGTTAACATATATTAAAACAGGATTGGCAGTTCATGCCACATGAAAGGAAGTGTAGGATGGTGCTACTAATTAAAACTCAGAGGAGAAGACACAGCACACCCTCTGCTTTCATCCTAAAGATGCTGGAAGTGCTTACTGACTTTTATCCAAACTAACTCTGGCATATCTTCTTGTCTCTTCCCTCCCTTCCACATGGTCGTGGCTCTTATTGGAGTGACAAAGCAAATTAGAAGCAGGTTGCCAGTATTTCCCAAACCTCACTTTCCTGCCATCTCTCTTTGTATCTCGTGCCTGCTGAGCGGGGCTACTGATGGGTCTCCATAATGTAGACTTGCTTTCTTGGGAGGCCAGTGTGACATCCTGCACAGAAGTCATGCAGATTTTCCTGAATGAACCATATGTCACTTGAACGTTGCTTGCTGTTCCTACTGAAAAGAAAAAAAATCCTTATAACTTAAATACAAGATATCAGTTCATGGGGTGATGTCCTAAATGTAAAAATATACGGCAGTATCCCACAGCACTCATATAACTAATTAAGGGTGACCTGATAATCCATTTTCTTCATTTGCAAAGTATTTGAACAGACAAAAACAGAAACATTGAGAGAGAAGGAGGAAAAAAGGGCTTTAAAAGCCTCCTCATAGTCTTGATATTTATAACTATTCAACTCCAGTGTGAAGCAACCCAGCAAACATTCTGCTAACCAGCCAGGAGTTATACCCATGGCTGATTCTCACAGAAATGCCACCGCACTGAAGATGCTATTTGATGTTTGTTACAAGGGCAAATGAACCCAAAAACTGCACGATCCTGTGTCTCCTTACAATAGTGAGAACGCTTTCTACTCTGAATAGGTTGAAAAAAGCAAGATCTTTGTAGAAGGCATTACTTATGTTAGCTAAATACGGTCTGCTAATTCACTTCCCTTTCTTGTTCAATTATTGAAACTAGTGTCTAGAAATAAACTGAGACATCTAGGCACTGAAACAAGAACAACATTTTAGGGTTTAAAAAGTTAATACTGAAGATATAAACTGTCTACTGTTTAATAAAAAAAAGTGACATTGTTACTACTTAAAAAATAATCTGATGAATGAGATTTGGTACCCAGCTGGGGCTGAATGTTCACCTCCTTACTGAGAGCACACAATAAAAATAACAAAAAGCAGGAAAAGGTTTTTAATGCTCTTTTCCCGATTAGGTGATGGAAAGGCTACAGTCAGCAGGGTTGAAAATCCCTATTCTGCATCGTGGACATCAAACACATATGATATTTTTTAGCATCAAATCTATTCATTTCATCAGATCACATTTTCAAAAATGCACTGTTGAATTCATAGCTTTGATTTATTAGCAGTGTGCTTTGGTGAGCAAAATCTAGGAAGTTAGTTTTTCCTTTTTTCTTCTTCTTTTCTAATTTTACTGCTTAGGAAATAATATATGCACATAAAATATCAGAAGCATTCTCATGAAGAGATTTTTGCTGTCTTTCTTTCCCTTTGTTTGGGATTGACCCCTATGTACATTCTGCAGGGTGACCAGAGATTTTACAGACAGTGTTAACAGAAGACCATCAGAAGGGTTCTAAATGTGTATATATGTGCAGGAACTATACAAAAAGGGAAATTCATATCTTTGAGGATCTGGATGATGTGAGGAAAACAGCTTTGACTTTACAGTTGGGATAGGGTTAAGACTGTGTTTTACTGGCTTTGGAGATCATGTCATCACTTTTGTTTGATGTGACATCTAAAGATGAGATCTGTCTTCGCTGCTGGAGTGCAG
Organism: Rhea americana; assembly: GCF_003343005.1. Classification (NCBI taxonomy): domain Eukaryota; kingdom Metazoa; phylum Chordata; class Aves; order Rheiformes; family Rheidae; genus Rhea; species Rhea americana. The sequence continues at coordinate 1,331,708 of NW_028186712.1, forward strand.
TTAGCATATCTGCCCTGCCAAGAGCGCGTGCCAGGAGGTGGCACTCTCAGACCCAGCTCCTGTGGTGCATAAGCAGTTGGTAGGAAGTCCTAGAGTTTACTTTTGGTCTGTGATCCTAGAAGGATTCCACAGCAGATGAGGATTGCCAAGGTAGGTGTGGACTACACCTTGTCCTGCTAGTTTGTTCTTCCTGCTCCCCCTAATATAATGCAGAGGTGTACCACACGATGTCTAGTTGTAGCATGCAGTCAGAAAATTCCCATTTAAGTAGTTTTTTATTTCTGATCATCTCACTTCTCTATTGCATTTAGTGAAGAGGACAACATTCAGGATATAACTTCTGCAGTTACCCTCTTTCAAACGTGCTTTGCATCTCTGCTTTGGAGTACACTCACGTGAAGCGCGGTGCTGGGAGGGCAAGCCATGAGGTTCAGTGCGCAGGCAGTCGGAGCCCGGCTCTGACATGGTGTCACAGGATCAGGCGGAAACAACTGGTGGTGTTCGAAGGAGGTGGATGGTGTCACCCTCTAGGGAATATATGCCAAGCTTTTTCTGTAGTTCAGTTTGGTATAGCTAGCAGGAAACCATGCAACTCCGTGACTGTCATGACTGTGGGATATTTTCATTACTTCAGAAGTTGTGAGAGGACTGTGTATGTCGGATATGGGCAACTGTATAAGGTGTAGTTCAAAAACTTGTGAACAATTACAAAAGCTATCTTACAGTACTCTTTTGTCATGCATACTTCTGTCTTGCAGTTTGAGAATTTGAATTGGCTGAATTCTGCTTTCTGATTGATTTAGAAAAGCTGCTTTGACTTAATTGGAAAGGACTTTTCTGATTGATTACATTTGTCATCATTAACTTTCTACAAGAAAGGGAAATATTAAATCTAGCATTAGTTATGGAAGCCTATGGTAAGCAAAAGTTGAGTTTATTCCACTGAGGTAAATAGTACTAGTAGGGAAACAGGTTTTCAGTAGCAAATGTAGCTTTAATGTAGTGATTTTTTTCTGTTTTATTAATCATCTGTAATCATCTGCTTGTTGTTCTTCTTTCTATCTGTTGGCTTAAGTGAATTTTCTTCCCAAAACACTGTCTTTATGGGTCTTCATTTCTAATAGCAATGGCTGAATTATACTACTGTGAAGTATAGAAATGTGAACTTTACACAGCAGAACAGATACGTGAGTGGTGGGCTAGCTTAGCAAATTTCTCATTCAGAATTTCATATGAAGCTAAAATCCATTTTACCAAGGGAACAAACAGCTTACAGAAGCAGATGGCTTTTCACAGGAGTTACTCCAGCAGGTCCGAGTTTGTACAGAAGAATACCTTGTGCTGCACGTTAGTTATGCCTATACAGTTTCGCTACAGATGCCAGTAGCAGTTTCCCTAGCAAGGCCCTTTAAAGAGTTCAGTGATTAACCACAAAGCCATTGTTTTATGTCTTGCCCAAGGCGCACAAATCAGAAGTCCAGAAAATCTGGAAATTGTTTATAGTCTCAGAAATGCTCAGGTGTACCATAATGTACCTCAAATGCTGCTTTCTTGTAACTCAAAATTAAATTAAATTTACCATCTGAAGGTACAGTACGTTATGTTTTGGTGCCAGAGGTACTTAAAATATGATTTTCAAAATTATTTCATTCTTCTTATAATCTGTATGATTTACTGCAAGCGGTTGCTTGGTAGCAGTTGCTGTGGTTCAGTTTGGTAAGCTACTCCTTGTCAGGAGATAACAAGGAGTTAAAAAATGATATTTGTGCTGTTGTTGTAGTGGGTAAGGAAAGATTAGAAGGATCTTAGATGGGTCCTGCCAGTTAGATTTAAGAATTCTTAATCAGTCTTTCAAACATACACAGTTGCATTACAGTTTTATTATTCCGGCCATTTCTCGGATATTTAATTACTGCTTCAGAAGTTTGTTTTGTTGTTCAGTATTCAAACCACTGACCACGTGCTTTTGTAAAGCTTGAATCTTTTTGTGTAGTTTTATGCCACAGACAAAGTAAGGAGAAACTAGAAAAGGAAGTGGTTTAAAAATAACTTATCTGGAAAGAGAAAAAAGTGCTGTTAGGGGCTGGGTTTTTTTGTGGTTCTCAATGGAACCTCATGGCCTCTGTGAGATTTCTAGATTTGTGTGTTTCCTCCTCTTAACTGCCAGCAAGACGGCTGTCATTGGGATAATTTGTGTAGAGAGATTGTGATTATTCCATGAAAATACATGTACGTATAATTATTCTGATAATTAATCGCATGTATTCTATGTCCTATCTGGCATGCTTACAAAACCATGACAGATCTGGCCAGATTTTGGCCCTCCATTTGGGAAAATGCAACTACTGTATGTCAAATCTTGCCAAATTACTGCATTTAAAATCCCTTCTCTTGCTATAGTGGTAATAAATCACATTTGAATGCTTTCTAGTATTTCAATGTGAATATTTAGTTAATGAACTAGGTATTTTGCTATTGTAAAACAGACAGTACCTGCAATTACTAATGCAGTAGTGCTAATTTACCTGTGATGATACTCTAGACCTGTAATTTTGGTGAATAAAAGCATGTTATTTAGAGGAAATAGCTGAGCACTGAAATCAAAGTATTTTGTTTTGCATGCACATTGTGGGCAAGCAGTTACCTATGACTGTAGAAGGTCCCAAGTGATGCCATGATTTCAATTAATTTCTTTCAGCTGTGGAGTCACCACGGAGACCTGAAAATTAAATTAGCAACAGAAAACCAAAAAAAGCTAAATTGATTTTCTTTGAAATTCAATTTTATCTTACTTATATGACATGCAAAGAAAAAATGTTTTTTAGTTCAGTGACATCATTTTGATGTCACATGAATGGTTTGCAAACTGTGTCCTGTCATTCATAACAGCTGCAATTTTGGAAGACAAATACCGGTGCATGGAAAGGGATACATCACCTTGTATCCCTCTGACACTTTCCAGAACTGAAAACTAGCCATCATTAAAGGAATTCTGTGGTGATAGTCTTATAAATTTGACACCAGTGATTTAAAAAAAAAAAAAAAAAAAAAAAAAAAAAAAAAAAAAAAAAACACAGCCCTACAGCATCCACAGTTAACTGCTACATTTCAGGCAACAGTGGCATGTCCATGTTCTGTGTCCATGAAATTGCCCATGGGATATATCCATCTATCTAAAAATCCGTGTGTTTAGGGTACCTGTAGGAAAGTGGCCTCACGCAAGGGTGTCAGAAACATGAAATGGGTTGAAGATGGATGTAACAGATAAGAAGGAAATGCCATGTAGGACAAGTGTAGTATCCAGAAAATTTATATGCTTTATAACAAAGTTGAAAAAAGACGTCAGTAAAACAACCCTTAGAGAAGAGAGCTGATGGGCTTAAACTGAAGTGTGTGAGGGATATTTTATTCTGAGTTCTTTCAGGAATCCTCATTCCAAAATAGCATATGCAGGCACTATGTCATTTCCCTCTGTATCCCCCACCTCATTAATATAGGCTGGCAACGGGGGTGAGGGGGGAAGAAGGAGTATGAGTAAGGCTTACAACATATATTAAGAGGCTTTTGCCTGCTATAAAAATCAGATTTCATTTGGTGCGTATTCTGTGTTATCTGTCCTGTCTCACTGATCAGGGAAAATGTTGTTTTTCTTAATGGGTGTCACAATCTAATGGCACATCTCTGAGCTTCCAGAAAAGATACCAACCACCCTGGACTTTGTGTAAATACCAATTCTAGCTTCAAAAGTTAGTGAAACTGAAATCAAAGAGTTTTAGGCTCTGTTTCGTGTGAAAGTACGCAGTGCGCGTGCATGCCCTTGTAGTTCGTGTACCAACAGACGAGACGGCCTGAGCGTGTAACTGTAGGTGGTGATTGAGCGGAAGAAGTAACAATACTGTGGTCACACCTAATATTTCCTCACTGACAGCTGTGCAGCAAAGCTGTGCGGCCTTGGCCTCCATCCCCCGGAGGGGCGTAGGGATAGCCTTTCTGAGACTGCAGGTTGCTCACCATGGACAACGGGGAACTCATTTGCGCAAGCTCCATAACTCGTGGCTGGAGACCAGGGGATTTTGCTGTGTGTCAGGACATCTGCAGCAGGTTTGCTTTTCATCTGCAAAGTAGCTGGCCTGTTTGACAGCTGGGGGCAGGGGTCTCCCAGGGGCTGCGAGGCTCCCCAGGCCAGGAAGGCTGTGAGGTGGCTTTTGCTTTGCCACGGTCACTGGTTTGGACCTGCAGAGCTCCAGCAGAGTTATTCTCCTTCTCTCAGCTGTAGCTCCATGGGTGAAACACACTTCTCATGAATTCAGAGCAGGGCTGAGTCCACCGGCTTCCTCAGTACCAAAAATGCAGTTTACCTGCTATGAATCAAAATCAGCTGTCAAAAGTGGCATGTTTCATGCTAAGTGGTAGAAAGATGCCTGAAGAAGGCTGCAGGGATATTATAGGGTGTCCCATAGGAAAGGGAGTGTCTCTCGTAACACCTTCACATTAATTATTTTTATGCTGCACTCACAGCTGACTTTGCCTCTTGATTTGCAGTGTGTCTGCCAATGGAAGTTTTTTTTTTTTTAATCTTACTTTAATTAGACTCATTTTGCAGCTTTATATTCATTATGCTTATGTATGGAAATATTCATTATGTTTATGTATGCTTGATCAAAGGCCTTGAAATTTTCTTGCATCACCCATTTGTATCAAGTATGTTCTCTGCAATTTTAGCATGTTAGAGTCGCTATAACTTCTTGTGTAAGTTAATTTCAGGAGTCTAGAGAGGGAAAAGTGTTACAGATTCTTTTTCTTGTAGGTCTTTTATGACCTAAACTGTTTTTCATCACGGAACCTATCGCTATAGCAGTATTCAGCAAAGAAAGTACTGTTTACAAAGTAAACATTTTTTCTGGCTGCAAGAGTGTTTGCTGTCCAGGAAGCAAACATACTCTAGTTCGTTACATATATTTTGAGTGTATGAAAGCAAAATAAGTTTATACGTTTTAAACGTGCAGCGCTCAGACTTTCCGGCTGGAACCCACTTGGGAGTCATAACACATTTGCAGGACCTCCCCTAGTGAGACTCCTCAGATATCAGAGCAGTAGTGACTCATCGACCGCAGGAGAGGCAATTGAATTAAAACTTAAATATTTGTGTGTCTGACTCACTCAAATTGCAAAACAAATACAGCCTGATTTCTAGGTGAGATATCTGTGTTTCTCAAGAAAAGTTTGAGCTGGTATTTCTGGGGCTGCAGTGGGTTGATTTTGACTGTTGGTCCTTGTTTCAGAGGTGGCTTTTTTTTCTTTTTTTTGAAGCGGACTTTACAACTTTAGACCTATAGAAACAGGACTATTGTAGCGTAGCTATTTAATCTGTCTGTGGAGTACTTGATATCGGTGACATGAATGGAATTTGTATCAGATAGTTCAGCATGTTCCTTTGCACTCTTAGTATTGTTTTTGGATATAAGGGGTCGGAGGAGAAGATAACTGCAAACATTACTGTATTAGAACAGTATCTTCTTACTCTCACTTAACAGATACGGAAAGCATGGTACTAGATGAAGTACGATGAAAAACTGAGCAAAGGAGGAGATGCTGTAACTCCTACTGCCAAGTTTTGCGAAGTCCAGAGATTGACAGTGACAGCCACCAGGTCAAAGAGGATCAAGATCTTTGCAAAAAGTTGCAATCGATCCACTGAACTCGTTTCTGAAATTGGGCTCGCTGACTGAGCCCAGCACAGATGCCGCTGCTCGCGCTCCCCTGCCCCCCGCAGTCAGGTGCTAGGTCTGAGCCTGTTTCATTCTTCCAGGCCAGTTCGTTTGCAGAAGGTTACAACATAAATATGTAGTTAGTTTACAACGAAGGAAGTCTTAGCAGATCTTACTTATTGAAAACTGAGCATGTGCCTGTTGCACTCGTAATTTGAACACTAACTATTTTATTACTTGTTTTCTGGTCTAAAATCACGACTTCCAACTTGCCCTTGAACAAGAAGCACAGGCACTTGTCTGTCATCAGCAAGGTATGAGGTATTTCATGAGGCCAAAAATAAAGCTATTGTTCTGCAAGTACAGCAAGTATTTGCTTTCCTTAAGACAGCTTTCTGAGCAACACAAAATATAATCTGAAAATATAACCAAATGCTCTAGTCAACATTCTGTATTTAAAGAATGTTTTGTATGCTACTGCTGGTGATTATCAGATCTTCATGGACCATGGAAAGAAGCGTCTGACTTGTTCCAGTTGTTCTTTTCTTTATGCTCTTATTTAGCCTCAGATCAAAAATATCTTCTGTTCCCAGGTCTTAAAAGGATTTATAGATCTGGCTAGAAAGGTGGTATCAATATGTTCTAGTTTAAATTTGAAACATATGGATGCATTATCCAGATATAAGTCATACTGTTTCATTACACTTTTTTTCTGATGCCGAATTGCTCTGTTATGCAATGTGTGTTGTTCATACTTTTCTTCTGGTTGCAGTAGGGATGACTCCACAAATTGGATAAAATCAGATTAAGCTGGATTTGTGGCAACTCTTACATTCTTTGATCAGCTTCAGCTTTACAAATGCTTTGAATTAAACTTCGATGATCGGTACCATCCGTAGTTGTAGTGGTAACTACCACTTGGTGTGGCACAGTTGTGTAGCTTCAAATAAATTAATATTTCAGTAGATTTTGTGAATACGGGTGTTTTTGGTATAATCTAACAGAAATTTTAGGATAGTACTACATTAGGTTTTTCTGTCACACAAAACTATTTGGCTAGCGCTTTGAGATAGCTCTTTTATAATACATAGGGTAATTTCAGCAATATATATTGTTTTCTCAAAGTCTAATGTACATGCTGCTGGGCGGCTAAGTCTTTAGCTATAACACAGTAAAACGTAAGCTAGGAAGAGCTCATCCAGTGCAAAACAAAATAAATATGCCTTGCTGTCATCTCTGAAGATCATAAAAATATTACAGATTTGAGGGCACTTGATCGGTATACGTAAGGGATTACAAGATGTGGTAGCCTGTAATACCAAAGGGATGTACTTGATGACCAAAGAATTTTCTTCCAGTTATAAAAGAGAAAACAAACCCACAATCACTGATGTATCATATTAGATATTTTGTACGCAGTCCGCTACTTAGCCAGTAAGTGCTGGTCGGTGAAGTTCAGCTGAGTGGACTGAAGCTGAATGAATGACACAGCTGAGCATCAGATGCTGCATGAGCTGCAAGCCATACAGACCGACATGGTTCGCGTATTTGCAAAGGCATATTTGCACATTGTAAACAGCACATAACAGGTTACCCTGGGAGGACCTAAACTCTAATCCATGTAAGAAGGTGGATAAATGTCAAATTTTCCATTGGGACCTCTGACATGAATAACCTGAAGGAGCAGTCTGCCTGCCTGGTCTGCTAAAATTTGCAGGAAAAACCACAGCACTGTTTGGTCATGGTACCAGAAGCTGCGTGTAATGCTAATAAAATCACTTGAGAACAGCTTTCCCTTGGCCATTATGTTGATAGGGTTTCAGGTCGCTATCCACATCACTCGAGCCTGTTAAGAATAAATAGTAGTGAATATTACAGAATCCAGTTGTTCCTGAAGCTGGCTCATTACGACTTTCTTAACAACCCTTTCCAATCTGACCACTCTTTGACTATTTAGGTTACCAGTTGACAAATTTTACTGTCTTCATTAAAACTCTACCCCAAATTTGTTGCAACTAACCTCTTAAAGGAAAATACTAACAGCCTGATATTTTTACATCAATTTTGTATTTTTGTCTGCTGTATGTGCTGAAAGCTACATTTTTCAAGCTCAAAATAATAGAGAGGAAAAAAGTATTTATTTACAGGTTTTCTTTAAAGGCCAAACACAGTAATATATTTTGGTATGTTTTTCAGGAACATGTTTGTGGCTTGGGAGCTATCAAAGTGCCTTAGTGAAGCTTCTGAAAATGGCCTAACAAGATTTAACCATATTATTTTATAGTCATTTTAATCACATTGTTATTATTCTTTAGGAGTCCTGAAAATCTGAGTTTGGTATGTGCTAAGAATTATTATATTCAGAATTAATCTGAAAGAATACAGATAAAGAAGAATACATGTAATCGCACTTTAAAAGTAGCATGATTGATAAGTGCAATGAAGAGAAGGGTTTTTCTGTATCTATTTCCTATTTTATATATCTGGGATGTCTTGCGACTGTAATGGCTTTCATACATTTGGTTAAGTTGGCACTTTGAAAAGATAAGAACCCATTCTTTGAATCTTGGCAGATATATAGAGCAAAATCTCTTTCAAATGCCCTACCGATTTTTGTCAGTGGAAAAAAAAAAAAAAAAAATCCTGGCTTCACCTCTCTAAAGCTCTAATATAGTGACCTGTTTTTTAGATTTTAAATGTTGTGCACTTTTTGTGTTCTGTAAAACTATATCAAGAATTCACAGTACAAAATAAAAGTGTACTATTAGCAAGGTAAATTGTACCGCGAACATGTGTTACCCATAATCTACTCTTAGCAAAACTTCTAAAGTATTATTAAGCATGAGGTGGGGCAAATGAGAGTGGATGGCAGGAAAAAGATCAGACAGAGACAGCAGAGAGATATCTGCGAGCTCATGTTAATAATAATAATAATAATAATTACTACGAGTCATGGTAAGAGGGCGGTAATCCCACAGTGGACCAGGCAGAGTTGCTTCACTCAGAAAGTCACTGAGTGAATGGAACCAAGGCTGAGGCAAATACAAAAAGACCAAGTAGGTGGTGGGATTTGTGCATAAATGTTCGTGTTACTTTTCTGATTTTTCTGTACATGGCCTTTTTACTCTTTTAGAAGTTTAGTACCAAAGGTTTTATATGAGTAAAACCGAGCTATTGGATCTTAGAGTTTACTTTGGGTACTCGGTGTGAGAGAAAGCTGAAAGCAGATTCACCTTAAAGCCTTGGCCCATTCAAGGTCCTTTCATATCACATAAGTGCAAAAACGCCCCCCACCATGCTTTCAAGTCTACTGGGTGTTTTCATTCTACAAAATGAAGTTGTTTGACTTTCTCTAACACAGCTTGGCATGTCTACTCAGCAGGAATATTAAGGCAGCTGTCCGGTGTAACTCGTTTTACATACAGAAGTGACTTCAGAAATTTTTTATTATTACTATTTTTTAAGTTGCAATTCATTTCAGCTTGTTAGGCAATTATGGAATTGCAGGGAAGTGTAAGACTGCTCAATAACCTTGGAAGTTCACTGTTGATACTATAGACAGTACTGAGTGATATTTTGAAGAAGAAATATACTTAGCTTTGCTACTTTTATTTTCCTGATGGTTGATACAGAGAGATGTTAGTATTGTTTCAAGGGAGGTGAAGGTGACAGAGATTGGTAACAACAGTTGTGAGTGGTGGAAGCCACTTCTGTAGCAAAGAGGCTTTGTATTTGACAGGATTTCAGTGATGCATAAGCTCTCAAGCTCATCTAACATGCTGTGGGAAGCAAGCTCAGGTTTAGGAGCTCAGGTGAAATGACTGAAGAATTTCTCATGACTGAAGAAAAGACCTCATAGGAAAGACCACACAAGGATCCAGCGGATCATCAGCCTTCCCACAGGAAGAGCAGGAGCAGATCCATAGTCAGCTCTGCCAGACACTGAGCAACTCCCAAGCCAGGCAGCTACCTGGAGACTGCCCTCAAGGCAACCCATCGTGAGCAGTGCCTGCTGCTGTATTCCAGCTCATTTTATAAAATAAGCCCAATCCACAATGAATACTGGGTTCAAACTAGCTGATTTTTGGAGCCAGCACCCAATCTATGAAGAAGCCCAGGGGAAAATCACTGTCAGAGCTTTCTGTCAGAGATCTGATCACTGATCAGTTGTGTTAGACAGACTGCCAAGCAACAGGAAAAGGGATGCACCAAAGTGTTCAGCAGAAACCTATTCATTAGCATACACAGAAGGACATATTTGTGTGAGTAGTACTAGAGTACAGTAATCACACATCACTTAAACACACTTCATAGACGTCTCTGTTTAGATGTGAGACAGAGAAGGGAAAACCATTCTAGGCATACGCATCTCATGCACAGTTAACCATAGTATTCAGTATTAGGTGCAAATCTTGTTTTCAGCAACTACTGAAAGCATGGAGAGTTGCAGGAGCTGCAGCAGTGAGGAAGAACAGCATGAGCATGTCCCTGCATCTCAACTCAGTCTGCTATACCGAACCAGGCCATTCAGAAGGCCAAAGCTGGACACACGATACCTGTGCACGTATAAATATTTTTGGTATAAATAATGGATCCCTGGGCATTTAGTACTCCTTGCAGAAACATGAACCTCCGCTATTGTGATCCTAATCATCATGTAACCCTCGCCTATGAACAGGCAATTGTGTTTGACATCTGTGGAGGTCTGCTTCCAACCTGGGCATACTGCGCTCTTGGTGAAGTGTACTACATCATCTCAGTGGGGAAAGTAACCTTAACCAACAGAGATGACACAGCCTTGAGTACCTGGAAATTTATTATTGTCAGTGGGCTGAACATTGAAGTCTTTCTATCATGAATTAGCACAGACAGCAAGCATATTGTTCAATGACCGAATCCTACGGAAGTATGAAAGTAGGAAATATATACATGTAAGCATACAGAGAATTAATACAGTAATGAATGTAGAAATGTCTGCTGTATTCTGGACATGGAGAGTAATATGAGAATATGGAGTCTGAGAATATACCTGGATACAGTAGAGTTGCACAGTAAGATACAGTCACCAGTTTTGGCTGTTCCTACTGCTTGCAGAGTAGGAGTTGTCACTGGGAGCTGCTGAAATGTGAAAATCAGTAAACCAGAGTTGGTGACCGGTGAGATGCAGAATGGGATAGATTTCCTTGATTCTGGTCATTGCACATCCTCTAAAAGAACCTCTTAAAGTTGGAAATACAAATTCACTACTACCTTATGCTTGCACTTTGGAGTACAACCTGTTTGTTCCTTTGCAATGTGACTGCTACAGATTTTATTTTTTGCATTTTCCTTAACCTACCTGAATTCAAAACCAATAATTTTAATGTAGTCAATACAGGTGCTCAATCCATTTATTTATTTTTTTTAAGATTACCTTCTTTTAGTGATTCCTGCTCCATTTTGCAGCAGCACAGTCTCAAGAGGTGGAAAGACTTGAGAATTAGTTAATCTGGAAAAGTAGTTTTTGAAGGAAATGAAATAGATTGTACCTAGTGCTAGCTTTACTTTAGTTGGAAAGTGCCGTGTAAATGTTTTATCTTGGAAATCAATACTTTATAGACTTGATTCTCCCTATCAAAAATCACTGAGTTAATGACATACAGACCTATTCTCATAAGTGAAATGATCATCTGAATGCTACAGGAGATGTGCTTGTAAAAGGACTTTAAACTGTCTCCCAGGGTGTTGTAATATTTTCTCCTATGAGCTGTCTTGTGCATAATACCTAATCTTGGTATCAAAGCATTCTTGCAGCAGACAGAGTAACCCAAGTATAATTACCTCCTGATTAATCAGCCCATTTGCATGTTTGCCACTCCGCTGCCTGTGGCGATATTATGCTGAACACAGATGGGTACTCTGATTCCCTTCGCATTTAGGTCTCGGTGCAGCTGCATGCGAAACTGGTGATGGGAACAGCAACACAGATGTAGCTATGGTTAGTCTAGAGAAACCTGAGCAGCACAGTTTCACCTTTGTTGTGTGCAACTGGAATTCTTCAGGGGTTATCTCCTTCTCTGCACATACTTTAAATTTTTGTACTAAGCTTGCCCTTCTGCACCACATCCTAAATACATTTAACATGTGGCAGTGATTTCCACTGCAAGTGTGTTGTTTGGGGCTGCTGTGGTTGTGGCAGTTAGCAGCAGTTACTGAAATATTTTGTGTATGTCTCAAACACGGAGTATGTTTTGTTTCTATGTAACTTGTTTTATTTCTTAGTCTTTTCTCTGTAAAAATAAACTAATTCACTTCTCCAAACATGCATGGGTTATAAATTGTTTCCTCCGTCTTTAACACTCTGCCATAGGTTAGGTATATTTTAGTGCTGTGACCATCCAGCCTGGACAGAAATCTGGGCTTGGTAGAACCAGTTCTCAGATTTACTAGGGCTGGTCCTGTATTTCTTCAGCCTAGCCTTATTATAAAAAGATGCAAAGAAATAGTGTTGTTCTCCATGATTTGTCGCTTGCTTACACATGAGCGGACATCTGTTTTCTTTTTAACTCTTGCCTTCTTTTCCATCCCTCCCTAGATTAACACACTTTATAATTTGATGGTTTTGTACCAGTGTTTTTGTGTCAAAAGCATTCATATTCATCCAATAGGCTGTAAAAGCAGGTGTTTAATATTATTGTCCAGTATGGGAGAGGGGGCCAGCCTTTATGCAGATGTGCACAATTTTGAGTGGTTTGAAAAGATGTTTTCCTAAGTACGTGTACTTTGAATTCGCAGGGGTTTTGCAAATTAGGTTGTTCTTCTCCACAAATAAAAGAAAAAAAAACAAAAGTGCTCAGAGTGGTAGTGGTTTGGGGGGATTTTCTTGCACATTTTAAGTATCCTATGTTATTAAGTGCATTTCAAATATTCCTTAGCTCCTAGAAAGCGTTATTCCTATTCTACCAACAACATAGATTACTACAAGGAGAGACTAAGCAGCCTACAGAAAAATGTATGGGTAAAACTGCACCTCAGACACATTGGAATCAGTTATGTGTGACAAAAAGTAAAGTACAGATTTGTTTTTAGATTTAGATTTAGTCTTCAAACTAATGAAAAGTAAAGATTGTGGAATAACTGATTACTTTAACTAGAAGAAGCTAGATCTACTGAAAATGAATGACAACATGAAGGAAAAAGTCTTTTAGTTTTTTTTACTGGGTTGATAGCTGAGTTTCCTTTAGAATGCACAGAATGAAGATAGTTGCCTTAAATAAAGATAGTGAAAAGTTGTGTTATATTACCTATTATGATAGAAGCTTCAAAGTAAATAGCACTGCAAAAAAATGAAAGCTATTAAACAGGAAAAATATAATATGAAGAGGAGATACAGAATACATAGAGTATCTGCAGAAGCATTAATAGTATCGATCTATTTTTTCTTGATTATTTTTAATTTTGTGATCTGTTATTTTTATTTCAGAGCTACTTAAATATGTTCCAAAAACATGCAATTTAACTTCCAATGATTTAAATAATTTAACTTTTTAACTGTGTTGCAAGATGATACCAACTTCACATTATCTACAGTGTAGGTGGTAAAGAGCTCGCTTTCCTGTTTTCGCAAAAACTCCAGCCGGTGTGGGAAATTAAATTTAGAAAGCAAAGTGATTTATTGCAGCAGTGAATTTGCTTCCTGGCTGTATTCCCTGCTGCTCTGGCTACACTGGCACCAACAAGTTGCACTTTGGGGTTCCTGGGAATTAAAGTAGGTTGTAAGTTACCATGCATTGAAATGTGCTGGAAATGCGCTGCTAGAATGGTAAATCTAAAATGAAAATAGGAAAAATGCTGATAGATAAGAAACAGTTCTTAAAAAAAAAGAGTTAGAATATCCACTAGCACCTACTTGCTTTTTCTTTTCTCCTTTTTCTAAAAACAATATTAAAAACCTCTATTATATAATAGTATCTTTGTATTGGTTAAGTAATGTTATGATGATCAGTCAGCTAATCCTCATATAGTCTTTCTGATCATCTTCATTTGTTGCTTTGCAAGAATACACATTGGAGAATACCATGTATTAAAGTGGATATTTTTATGAAATGAGTGTATGTCCCTGGGCAGCAGAAGTGATCTCTGCAGAGATGTTTGTCCAGAGTTCTGGCATCTGGTGCATAGTGACATTGATTTGGACTATATGCTCATGAAACATTAACAACATGCAAAGATACAGGATCTTTTGAATCCACAGTACAAAAGATGCACAGCCAGTGCTTTAAAAGTATTCTTTCATAGTATGTCTGCACTTTTGTTGTTAATAGAGAGGAGTTTGTTCTCTAAGCTCAGTGTGACTTTTTTGCTACAGCCACCAGCTGTTCCTCATCAGGAATTAAACTATACTGGGATCTGTTCTTGGAGTACTGATCTGATTCGCATGTAGTTCACAAAAACAGCCATTGGCTTGTATTGACTTTCTGTCACTATTCATCTGACAGAATTTGAACTGGTAACCTACAGGTGATAGGCAATATATTCCTTAATTCTCTGAGCTTTTGTATACTGCCACAATTTTATCCATACTTCAAGATTTAAGATAAATGAAATTTCAGCATATTTATAGCTCATAGTTCGGTATAAAGAAATGATCTTTTCTAAACTACAGACCATCTTGGAGGTATTTTCCAAATTTCTCCTCTCCGTAGATCATTGCAGATATCTTTTAGATCATGTCTACACATTTTCAGACTAAAGGCTTAAGATGACTAGAACGTATTTGACCTTTTTTTTTCTCTATTCCGAGTCTGGAGATACTTTAAAAACAAGAAAGCTTCTAAAAATCTGTATATCTGTGCCCTACTATGTTGACAGATTAACATGCGAGTGTGAGATCCTGTAGGATGATTTTCAGAAGAGTTCCAGAGCCTCGTTGGCACCAACTGATAGAATTGGAGCAGCCCTTCTGCACCAGCTCAAGAACAGGAATTTTTAAGGCGGGGCTCTTTAAGGTTCTTATAGCCCTTAATGGTTAGGGGTTACTTCTTTAGCTTCTGCATTCTTAACACCAGGGTAAGGCTACAAGATTTTATCACACGGTCATAGAACAGGAGTACACGTAAAGAAAACTTAATAAAATACTGAGTGATTTTAAATATAACGGATACATTATAGAAACTATAATAGAAATTTATTCTAGAGTAATAATACAATCCTTTCTAAAGTTCCTCAAAGTTATTTTAAGCTGCTGCAATCTAAGTGGTTTTGGACTCTGTTTTTTCTTGTACTAGGTACTCTAAAAAAATGTTTATATATAGCTTTCTGCCAATGGAAAGCCATTATTTTCTTTCTAGAAATGCAAAATGAGAAGCAAATACTGGATTAAATTGTTTTATAGTGTCAGTACACACAGCTCTAGTACTTCTTTCTAATTTTAAATATTTTGTAGACATTTGTTTTCTACATGTAGTAAACGGTAGAACTGTAGCTTTTCTTTCCTCTCTCTTTTCCCCGAGATTTTAGATTGGATTGAGGTATTTTATGTGGTTTTGCTAATTTATTTAAATATGAAGCCTAAAACAAACAGACAAACAATAGGGACCGAACTATGTGAAATCTTGAATCATGAACTGAATATGCATGGAGATCACAAAGTGAAAAATTCAAAACTTACGTGTTCAGAACTCATCTATCCTGTTCTTATCTAGGGGATAATAATAGGAATTACTAGTGACAGGACCTCTCCCACTGCATGGGCACCTCAAACAGTCCTCCTTGACCTGTTTTAGCTTACGGGGTTTCTTGCTAGAGAGGTTACAAAGATCGAGTAATACGTGTTTAAAGACCTTGCTTACAAGCCTGTGAATAGACAGATTTTTTTCTTGCCCTTAAAGTCAGTAGAAATTTTTGAGAAAGTGCATAGATTGCTATATTCAGTTGCATGTTATGTATGTGAAGCTCGTTCTAGCACAAATAATCAAGGCATGGTACATCAAACCAAAGATCAGGTGAAGCATGTACATCCTAAGTGCTGGCATTTTTCACTCAAGGTGTTGAGCTGTGAATGGCTATTTTGAGTTCAGTCAACTAGTCTCTTACTGGAGGGATAATGAAATAACACATACACTTTTTTGTCTTTAGATGTCACTTACCTCTTTAATCCACCGTGGATAAAACTGTCATGACAGTTGAACACTTAAAAGCAGTGCTTTGACATTTCAGTGGTTTGCCTGCCACAAGCTGCCTATGTACTTTTTGGCCACAGCTTTCTGTTGGGTACAGAACTGCTGAGAAAAAAGAGAAAATGCAGTCTCTGGTAGCAGAGTGATATAAAAAGAATCTGACATAATTGCATTAGGATGATTTGTAATGCAACTTCATTTCAGCTGGTAACAGCTGCAAGTGTTTCCAGATTAGTTCCACAAAAGGACAAAAAAATAGTCTCAAAAAGAGCTAAAATAAGAGAATCTTCCTTATTATATTTGTTAATAATGAAAGTGTTTGTTTGCCTTTTTAATGATGAGCATAAGATGAGGAGAAAGAGTGAGAGCGATGTGGATCTGGAATTCTCCTCTTCTTGCTTGTAAATCTGGGATTCTCCTCTTCTCCTCCTCTACTTGTATCTCTACTAAGTCTGATGGGCTTATTTCCAACTGTTATAGAGAGACTTATGTATTTCCATATATAGAGTTAGTAACAAAGTTGCTCAAATGCCTACATCTCCAACATAATCACTTGTGTGTCCCAATGCTGTAAGTTCAACATGAGTACGCAGTACCCGCAATGCATATTTCTTTATTCTGTCTCCAAACAAAATAACACAAGGTTAATTTTGGGAATGTGGAGTGAATACCTTCTGATTATTCAGAATATAAACTAGTGTGTTCTGCCAGAAAGTTTAGTTCAGGTGGTGTGGATTTTCAGGTGATGCCTGTCTTTAGGTTGGTTGCATTAGCAGTCATATAATAATGGGAAATATATGTATAGATGGAAGACTTTTCTAGAAGTACCTATGATCTGATCTTTTTATGTAGTAATTTCTGTAGATGTCTTGAGGAATCCTAATGCAGTGATACTTTCTGTCTCCTAGTCACTATGTGAGATTAGAATTTCATAAATGCAGATATGTGTAAATGAGATGAGTAGTACCAAAGTAAAAATATGAATCATGTTTGCTGGGTGTAAATACTGGATTAGAATTAACTAGTAGTTTCTTATCTCTTACATGTGCAGATAATAAAGAAGTGCTCCAAAAAATTCAGATGTTTCCTAAAAGCATCGATGCTTATTCTTTTCCCTCTTTTGCATTACATATCCCACTTCTAATCATTTCTATGTCAAAATTGTTCCTGGCTTCTCTTTGCAGAGTTCTGTCCTGATGGTTCTCATGGTTCTCCTAATGTTGTAGCTGAATAAAGTAATATTTGGAAAGGAAGATCTTTTCATTTTTGCCTATTTTTCTTTCTTAAGCTTACCAAGACTTTTAATTCACATTTAATGTTACAAGTATTTACAGCACACCCCTAACAGAAGTACTGTTATGACTGACTTGATTTCTACAGTGAATAAAATACAGCTCAGTTTAGTTCTCTACTATGCATTTTGAGCTTGCTTTATTTTTTAAAAATGTAGTTGTATATATATTCTTTCAGGATCATTTTGTTCAAGACATGCAGGAAAGAGACCTAAAAATGTATGGGCACCAACATCATGCTAAGATTAAAAGTCAGATAAATACATGGCTGCAAACAAAACCAAAGTAACTGATGGGTGAAAAGTCAGAATCACATTATACCTGGGGTGATGTGTGAAAAGAAAATGACCTTTTGTATGGGCTTATACAGGTCAAAAAGAAAATGCTGCAAATACCTGGAAAAAAGAAACATATCCATTTTTAATTGGTTCCATTTGTCATTCTGTGTGCGGTCTCATACTTCCCTGATACCTCATCATTCTCTTATGTATCATGTTCGTATGTGTGTCTATCTCATAAACATGTGACTTAAAAGCCTGGGTAAGCTTAAGGAAGACCTTCACATTATGTTAGCTTCCCAAACACAGATAAGAAAGAAAATACAGTAAGAGACTTCAGTATTCCGTAATAATGTTTCTGCAGCTGTGCTCTTATTGCTGGTAAAGTACTCCCTAAGGACAACATCGAAATCCCAGAGAGGTTAGTGGAAGTCTTTGGATCCAGCTCAAAGTCATAAAGTAATATGTAATCTTTATCTTAGAATGTGATAGTTGTTGTCTCCTCCTGTAAGATAACTTCTCTGCGGTGATACAAGGAAGCAAACAGCAAACACTTAGAGCAACAGGAAAGCCACAGTGGATGAAGCCCTTGTTAGTGGCCTCCCCCAGGAAACTGGTGATGCACATTTAAAGGAATTACGTGTGGTTCAGGTACATGGCTATGCTATCTTCCCCTCCCTCTGACTTCAGACTTTGCATTTTTGAAAAATGCAACATTTATATTTTGCTGTACTAGATTCTAAGGGTGGATTTGCAATAAATCCCAATATCAGAGCCTTAAATTAGGCATTTTTTCTGATTTTCAAGCAAAACTGTTTCCTTACTGTCACTCTGATTATTTTTTTCGCCACTGCTTTTGAAACACGACTTAAGGCAAGAAAAAAACAGGCCAAAACATCTGATGTACTTTGCCTTCTTTGTTGAAGTTCTACTGAGTCATTCTGAGATAAATGGAATTTTCTTCTTCAATCCAAGGCTTAATTATGGTAATTAGCCTGTGCAATTTGTAAAGTTTGGCAGTCAATTCAGCTCCTAATATGCATAAGCCTCTTTCTGTTACAAATTGAGTAGGTTTAATCAGTTTTTAAAAAGACAGTGTCTTAGTGTGTCTGCATGGCACACTCTGAGATTTTCAGATTGGATGTTATTCCAAACTCTGCTACATCATTAGCAGTTTTGATATTTTTAATATTCATGAAGCTTTCATTTTAGCATTAATCCCCAACATCTGTGATTATGATGGGTACTTTGGGGATCTGTCTATTGTGTGTCTACGGAGAATGAAAAGCCCAGCAGTTCCTGGCAGTAAATTAACCCTCACAATGCCAGTTGGTGCTAAACTCCTTTTGAAACGTTGCCTTCTGCTATGTTCCTTTCTATTCAGATTTCACACTAATGTCTGATTCCCTCAGCAGACACAAGCTTCATTTCATTCTGACAGCCATCTGTGACACTAAGAATTTTCCCTTTTTTCATTCAAAGAATGTATCTTTCACTGTGTGCTTTTTTTCCCCTAGATAGAGCATGGTAATCAAATGAGAGAAAAATAGAGTTCAGAATGCAAATTTATATCTTAAGGGAGAAGATGAAGGCTTGAAAAAAATCTATTTTTTTCAGGATTCAAGGAAGGGAGAGAGACATTTTTACTTTTTTTTTCCTAACATTTATGGTAAGATTTTCTTTGGTGAAAGAATTTTTGCTTCTGTTCTAAATGTGGTCATGCAGAGCTCTGCAAATGACTGTGCAGATGAAGTCTGTTGGGGAACAGGCCTCAGGTACTGTTTTTCTCTCTGATCTTAACTTGTGGCTTTACCTATAGCCACAATTAAGCCCCTGTCCTTTTTCCTCCTTTTCTTATTTAGCATTGTAAGCACTTTGAGACATAAACCCTTTAACGTCATTTACAGTGCAGTATCAGATCTCCTATTCTAGGCATACAATTTTAAATGCTTATCCCTAGCTGACAGGTCCATTTCTGTACTTTAAGAATGAGGACTGACCTCTCAGTCATTTCCAGCTGATACAATGTGGGTGCTTTAAATCACTGCGAGGGAGCTTGCCACCATGGAAGGATCCTCAGGCATAGGTGGCATCCAAATTAAGATACCAAGAATGGATAGTGTAAATGCATACACTCTTCCTCATCCCACTGTGCAATGCCAGGAGGTGTCAGTATCAGCAGGGCAAAAAGTAGTATGATACAAAAAAAAAAAAAAAAAAAAAAAAAAGGAAAAAACAACTCACTGCTGCAACTCCAGTAAGAAAATCTTGGCAAGTGTCATACTTTGCAAAGATGTAGCTTCATGATCTGAAGAAGATCTGAGCATTAGGACAGCTTTGCATTCCTGTGCAGGCTCTGTCGAAGTCACTCTAGTACAGATTGCCTAAAGATTCAAGTCTTTCTTGACAAGCATCACCTGCACCTAATTGCCTTATCTGGCTTCACTCCCCTGGGTCCTGCTACCTGATCCTCAGTGCCTTGTTGTCATGATTTGCTATTTCTGCTGTTCCCAGCTGCCTTTGGCTCAGGCTGCTTAGAGAGTCTGCCTGCCCACTTGGATTAAAATGAAATTTCTATCCTAAAATGTATATGAATAGGTGGCTTTTAGCACATCATAAATAAAGGTGGAGGATTCTTTTGTCTTTATTCATCACGTTTTTTTCCCCAAGATTGCTTTGCTATTTACTTAAACCATATGGTTTTAATCATGGAGTTTTGGAGAAATATGGTGGTGGGTAAGTTGCTGCTTGAACATAATGGGCCTGTCACTATCGCCATGTATTGCCCTAGCTGCTAACATAACATCTACTAACTGTAATGAGAGTTGTGAGCACATACTTACAGCAGTATCTCCATCCTAGGAGCTAAGAAAGAGCCGTGTCAGCACTTAAATGCAAGGAGCAATCTAGGCATGCAGCATAGAAATAATATCACAGACCAGAAATGAGTTGCAGAGAAAGAGGAATGAGAATGATGTCTCAAGGATGACAAGTTTTTCCAGCTAGTCGAATGGCACGGCTCCAGATGCTGTTTGCATTGCCTGCTCTGCTAGTGGAGACCGAAACTGGCCACCACAATGTGTTTAGCACTGGATTGTGTAGCACTACTCAAAACCAGTCTAGACATCCTGGTACTTTTTAAAAATTTTTTTATCACCAGCTTTTCTATGCTAACTCTTTCAATCTTTCTAGCGATTTTGACCACAGTTAACATGCCAGCATTGGAGTGGAAAATGCAGCATTGGAGTGGAAAATCATGCCCCAGTGCCGTAGGTTATTTGACTGCAGTCACGTTCTTGTGTCACAGATTTTAGGCTCCATCCCCTTTTGCCTTTGGTGCATCAACGAAGCGTACAGGGCAGGTCTCTTGCTGGCACCATGTGTTGCTATACTCCTGCCAGCTGTGTAGCCTTTTCAGAACAAAGAATTCCCATCTCCGTAGTCTTTTCAGCTTGCCATGTTTGCCCATGTTTTTAGTCATTATGCTGTTTGTTATATCCTGGGAAGATATGTAGCTAGGTGCAAGGGTGTATATGTCCCTCTCTCCTTCAGCTTACTAGTTGTGTTGCATTGCATTGTGCAAACACAGTTTCTCTGACACTTTAAGAGAAATACTGGATGTTCTGCTCATGGTGATGGACGTGTCCACGCTCCCAGGGCAAGTGTGCCAAACCTTCACTGTCCTTCTAGATGATGTTTTGAGAAAAAAAGCAAACATGCTGGGGAAGCACTAGATACAAATCTTTAGGCCTTTTACGCAGCTCAGTGCCATGAGCGGAAGCCATTCTGCGTGCTTGCGCTATCCATCATGATGGTGAGGGCTGAAGGTGGCATCTTGCAAAGGGTGCCCGTCTCCCAGCTTGCGTGCACCCCTCTGCCGCGGGAGCCTGTGCTCAGCGCTCCTCTCCTGGTGGCTCTTACGCAGCCCTGCCAGTAGCTGGCCTTTCAAAAGTCACGATACTCTGCTACCCCCTGTTTTTTCCATGTTAGCAGCCCTTTTTCATTCCTGTGGTAGCATACCTATTTTGAACTGTGTTTTCCCAGTTTCGGTTCCTGTTTTGTTGTTACCTGATCCTAAGCACAGTAATCACAAATAAGTTCAAGTACGAAGGATGGAATTTAGCAGAGGTTCAGTTTTTATTACGAAAGGAACAAGAGCTTTGCAGGCTAATAAATGAAAGCAAGGTGACAGGGCTGGAATTTGATTTAAGGAAGTAGGACTCTAAAACATAATTCCTTCTGTGTAATTTAATAGCCATTGAGGAAGTACTGGAATCTACAGTATGCAGTCTGTTAATCTAATTAATCTACCCTAAAGGTTAAGTCACACAACCAACAAGTATAAGTAGATTTTGATCAAGTTTTATTGGGCCTATAAAGTACAGAATATATGAGGATGTCCAGATTTACTTGTGTTTGCATTGGAAGTGGGTCAGCTTTGTAAAGTTGCATACTGATGCACACACAAACAGAGGGGCATTTTTACTTTCCTTTCTATTTCCAAACATAACATGCAATGGATTTTAGAATCAGTTTTATGATGCTGAATGTCATTAAAAAGTATAGAAAAAAGGAATGAAAAAACTGCTGTTCTTTGTCAGTAAAGCTGAGCTAAAATGAACATTTGCATTCTAATCCTCGTTGTTTTGAAGAAGGGACAGTTTACGGGATCTAAAGGAGTCCCTTATTTAATTCTGTGTCACAGACTATCATTTGTGCTCTACAGGTTGGTGTACATGATTTGGATGCACCCTCTCTCTTAAAGAAGCTCAGAAAGCAGAAGAGGAATCTTAGTTTCTCTTCAGCTACAACCAGATTCTTGTGACACTGACTTTTCTTTAGAAAGATCATGCGAAAATAGCCTTTCTCGCAGGAATTCTGATGGGACTTGCTCGCTGTGTCCTGCCTAATCTAAATCCTCAGCTGACTGAAGTGAAAACTAGTCAGGACTTTAACAAAACCAGCTCCAGCTATTAAAATGAAATGAAATCTCTGCAAATCTCTAGAAAAATTAGGTTAACAGAGATTTACCCATTTGTTTCCTTTCAGTCTATATTCTCAGTTTTATCAAAACCTAAAGTTAGTTCCAGCTTTTCTCTCCATGATTTTCAATAGGTCTTCTGCCTTCCTGCAAACAGCTATATGAAATATCTATGTCATATATATATCAATAAACTATCCTGACTGGCTATGGGCTATCTTTGTCTGAAGGTGCTCTTTGATTTGACAGTGTGTCTGCTTCTGTTATCATTCTTACGGTGAAAATCCTCAAAGAAACCTGTGCATAAAAGAGAAGGAAAAGGGACAGACTGCCTCAAGCTTTTAGGGGCGTTCAGGAGCTTTAGTTGCCTTCTCCTTTCCCACAGGTTTCCTGTTATCTTTATTTAATTTGAAAAGGATTTTTTGAGATTGAATTTGAATTCCCTGGTTTCCAATCCAAAAAGTTGAAACAGAGTATCACATCTGGCGGTCTGCAATAGGGAGGAACAGGAGGAGTTAATGGCAAGGGCCGCGCTCAGCGTTGGTGCTGCAGCTGGGTGTAGGTTTGGGTACCTCAGCTGACACAGGCTCCAGGAACCCCTCGTCTGCTGGGGCACTGTGAAATAGAGGGGAAAAGTACACAAATCACTACTGGGGAGACAGACAATTCATCCTTACTATACATTGTCATAGTTGTGTTCACTTCAAAATGCAAATTAATTGATTACTGGAGGAGAAATTAGGTAATGAGGTTCCAGAGAACATAAATATTTGAGCATGTTTTTAAATACATTCAACTATGTGTGTATTGAGAGGGGAGGGGTTAGTGAAGGAAATATACCCAAATAAACATGTTCGATTTTCTATTGTATAACATATCAGCCCTGCAAATTCATACTAATTAGTGTTTTGAGCTTTCGTGGTGTTACTGAATCTTTGGCACCAGATGAATAAAATGATTAGAAAACTTTTTTATGATCTTATTGGTGCATTCACCCGTATCAAAGACAGAAATTTATCTTGCTTTAGCAAATCAACAGATTTCTTTCTTCTGCAAAATGTTTTTGGCAACACAGATGGAGAACACAGCAGTCAGGGCCTTGCTCAAAGGCGCCAGATAACTGAATGGGTTACTTCCTACATTAAAACCAGCTTGTTGACTTGGCAAAGAGCCCTGGTCAAGTAATACAACCAGTGCTGCTGCCATTTGTTAATTCTGCATAATTAAACACCAATTATACATAGTATTGTTTTGTAGCAGGCTCCTCAGCTGGCTTTTCTTTATTATGACTCTGTGCCAGTTTCCTTCCTTATTACTAAAAATTACTTTTTATTTGTTATTGTAATTAGGAGGTTTAAAAGATATCAAATTTTTCTAAAGCGAGAATAGCAAGTGATTGCGGAAGTTGGCATATCATTTCATAGGGAAGACACTGCATGTAATAGATATTTTGATTTTTTTGTGTAATATGAGGAATCTGTAAGGTAATATTATAGGGCTGCCCAGCACAAGCCTATTACTGAATAGGCAATAATAAATGAATGGATTTACAGATTATTTTCAAAGCCTGTCTTAAAAAGACAAAGAAATTCAAATGTAAAACCAATATTCATTTCATAGCACTTTTATCCTTGTTCAGCAAGGCAAATAACTGTGCCATTGACTGTGTGTTTAAGTTCTCTTTTAGCTCAAATATGCTTAAATGGAGTGCATGCTTAACTGCTGTTAAGAAATAAACCTAAGTATGTGTTTAATATTCTGCTGAACTGGGAACATTTTATACATCCAATCATACTACCAAGTATTTGGGGACTTCATAACATAAGAATGCATTCACTGTCTTGATGCTTTAATTTGTGGTGTTCTTAATGATGCGGCTCTATTAGTAATAATGATGGATAAATTTAAAGAGAGGTTCTACCTGTTTTGCTGTCTTAAAATGGAAATTGTGGAATGAGACAAGCAGAAAGTTGAAGGCACATTTTATGCTTGTTTAGGGTTTATATCTTTCCCCCAGTACTAATGAATATATTTATTCTAAAGACTAAATATTTATTTTTCAGCTACTTAATTTAGGAAAGATCTTTGTATAAAGAGTTCACGTGATCTAGAAAATGCTTTTCCCCTCTCTTTATGATTGATTATGTAGCAATACCACCAGAGGGTACCTTACAGTCAAAATAGGCTTGGGAACTGTCTAGGGTCTTTACATGCATATTACACAACCCATAAACTTTATTGGAGGGGAAAAAAGAGAAACTTTCAGACTTGATTGTCATTAGAATTTAAAAGCTCACGAGGGAGGTTAATTGTGTCTATGGCTCTTAATCCATGGACTATTCAGCAGTCACGTGCATGCTGAATCCTTATGCTGAATATCCTCGTGGTCTTTGCAAGATGAGGCTTTTGATTCGTGTTACAGTTATGTGAGTGGACCATTTCAAGTTGTAATTGTCACCAAAGTAAGACATTGCTTATTTCTTTGTAAGGAAAGGTCAACTGTTTCAAATCATCTTTTGTTTGTTTACATTTTAATTATAATTGAAATGTAAAAATGAATGATTTAAGAGTTGCTTACAGATACAGTAAATAGGAAACAACATTAGTATATTATGTCATTTTGCAACTGCATCAAACGTAGTAGAATTTAAATAGCAATGCAGCATTCTCACCGTAGAAAGCTTCTTTTTTGCCTTTCAACCTGAAGAAAGTATTTTAGAGAGAACATGAATGAGAAATGCAACAGAGAACCCTGGAGAGAAAGTAAAAGTGCAGAAAGAGAGGAAGAAAACACTTTTATTCCTCACTGGCAATTCTTCTAAACACCTCTGAGCTCTGCAATATTACTTATTATGGATATTACAGTAATGCCCCAAATATGACAGGTGTTAAACTGTTTACCTGACATGTAGCCCAACCTGCCCTGAGCTTCAAAATGTTAGTGTGTATTCTAAAGAGTTAGAATTAAGCCACAGTTCTCCAAATGTTGCTGAAACACATAGCTAATTTTCTGGAAGTTAGTGTCATTGGTTTCCATAGAATTGCTCAAAGAGCCGTCCCCAGTCATTTCACTAAGTTAGTGCTTGAAATTACCTGTATAAGACCTGTTTTGGATCAAGATAAGTGGAATATATATATATATATATATATATACACACATATATATATATACACACATGTAAAAGCAGATTGCAGAAGCCTAAAGGATGCACCTTGACTTATCTGCACTAAATGTCCATTTTTATTTATATGCACATATATATATATTTAATATATATTTCTATATACACATTCTGCTGTGCATCTGAGTGCATCATGATATTCCATTGATAAATTGTAGAACAGTGTGATAAGTTGCATTTATAATACACCTGGGAAAGCTCCCCTACAGCCATGCCATTAAGGCAAATCGCCTGGAGTCACTGCTAATAGTCTTTCCAGGATCAAAGGTTGGAGGTCACCTGGCTAACAAACCATGGAGGTTAGAAACAGCAGCTTTAAACTATGAGAAGGGATGGATCACTTGGGAGAGCACTTGCCTTAAGCCATCGAAGGTCCCACGACACTAGGCCTTAATAATGTGCAGTTTAATGCCTGGAAAGGCCATCTCAGACTAGAGCTGGAGTTTTCTAACCTAATTATTTTTCTCTGTCTTCTGGACTCAAAAATAATTCCTCTCCTCCTAACTTTAGAAGAAAAAGGACACGTGGAGGTGCCAATATATTAAAAATAACTTTGAAATGATGTTGGAGAGATGATTTGTTGCAGTAATGATATGTGCAAACCCCATTATGGCATTTTTTAATACCAAGATGTTTTATATGGACGTTGTCTTGAGTGTAATGCAGGTAGCCCAACTTCATGAAGAAAAAATATGTAGACCACATCATTATACACTCTTACTAAATTAGACATTTTGATACATTTAAAAGCTTCCTAACTCCTTCAACTAGAAAATAGGAACCTGTTGGGGTTCCTTCTCTTAGGATCCAGATGATCCTGGAAATCAGCTTGGTGGTAGGGCATTCTTCTGGGCAATAGTTAGAGAACGAACAAACAAACTCATTTTGCAGCCCATTTCGTAATACAAATTCTACAGAACTTGAGTCAACAGTCTTAGGTAAACAGATGTTTTGCAGAAGTGGGTTTTACATTCAGTGAGACTGTGGGAAAGGGTATTTCAGGTTTGTATTATTTCAGGATTGCACTGAGTAGTGTTGCAGAACGTCATGTTCAAATGTTGATAGGGGCTACCACTAATATACAATGTGCAGTACCACGAAAGTACCAGAAGCAATTCTGACACTAGTTAATGGTAATACCAGAAACTAAATTATCAAGATGTACTCTTCATGTTGGTAGGGGTAGTTAGATTTTGTAATTTAGGAATCTCATGCAAAGAAAGCTGTTTTTAAGCAGTCACTTGACCGTGGAAGAGACTTGCACTTAAGAGTACTGTTAATATTTATATATTAATATTTCTCTTCATGTAGAAGAAAATCTCTATCATTAGGTCTAAAACATGAAGAATGTGATGTGAGATAAATTACTCTTCAGAGCAGTGGTGAACTTAGGCTTAATAAAAGTATAGGAGTTACAAGATGCAGCAGTTGCTGTTTCTAAAGATATAATTGCAATGCAAATAAAAGGTTCCCTTCAAAGTGGGGGATTACTATAGTAAGAGTTGTACCTACGTAATCATTAAACTTTCAGTGGGTTAAGATGGCTAAGTGGTTAAGAAATATCTTAGGTAAATTTATGCCCATCTTTTATTCCCTTGTCAAAAGACCTTTTGAGGTTTTAACAGAAACATTTTTGATTCTGTACTTTATAAAGCCATTGCACACATTTCAAGTTGATATGGACATTTGTATTTTACAATTTAAGAGTCTTTTATTCCTATTTTGTAAACTGGATAAAGAAAGGCTCATGGGGAAAATCCACAAAGGTGTCTGGCATCTTAATACACATCTGGATTCAAGTACTATTGATTTGATTGTGGTCACCCAGCAAGAAAGTGACAGAGTAAAATATCTGATTTCAGAAGTTAGCAGTTGAGACAGTTTCCAGGTTAGCAATCTTTCTTTCAAAATGTCTGTCTGTCCTTAAAACTTCCTTTTCTTTCAGCTCTCTTGATTCCAAGAGCCAAAGTGTTCTGTAAAATAACTTTTTCTTTGTTTTCCTCCCAAAGCAATCAGTCACAAACTGTTTCCTTTATACAAAATGAACCTTTGTCAGCATGACCTTATTTTTTGCAGCACATGCAGAACTTTGTCTCAGCAATCAATTTTCTTCCACGTGCTTACTTACAAATGGCAATAGGACTTAAATTTCTGCTTTGTAGGAAGATGGATTGGGAAGAAGAAAGAAAAAAAATAGAAGCTAGAAGAAGATAGCAATCAAAGTCTGTATTTTATGCTTGATTTCATATTAGCCATCCAAACATAAACCCAGATTCCGTAGGATTGAATATAACGTTATTTAAATGCATTTGCAAAAAAAGTCATTAAATATGAGTCTTTTTCAGAATATTACAGATGAACTATTACATTGTTTAAATTCATTTGGTGGGAGCAACAAAGGTATTTCATACCTATTAATTCTTTTGTAAGAAAGAGAAATGCTCTTTTGTGAGTTAATCGATTAATTATTTATTGGTCAAGTAATGTTCATGAAGGCAAGAGGTGATGTAAAGCTTCTGTCCCACTTGGGGTGGAGGCGCTTACCTTGTCCCCAGGGCCAGTTAGGCTTGAACATTGAAACTAGTCAACCTTGTGCTATCAGACAGCAGACTAAGAGCTCTAATACCCCAAGATCAGCAGTGTAGTGGAACATCACTGATGAGCTCCTCTCTCTAATGACGATCCTTATATTAATTCTTGTATTACAGATTTTTTTGGTGGAGTTGGAAGTCTTGGTGTTAAAAGTCTGAATAGAAAATAATCTAATCACAAGGGTTTTTCAGATCTCCATCTTTAAAATGGAGATGCTAATAATACTGCCTCAGCTCATGAGGTTTGGGGGAAAATGTATTAATGTGTGTTTGCAGAACATTCAGCAGCAGTTACAGCAAGTTTCTTGGTACTGAAGAAGTCTTAACTCCTAATTAGTGTTTGGGGTCTATGTGCCTGAGGCACTTTCAGTTCTATAGGACTTTAATTTCTATAGGGCCAAGTCCCTTAGCAAAATGAATCTCGCTTTAGAGCAGGATTTGGAATACAAATTAACAGTAAGGAGAAATTAAATATTTAATGGTTGTGTACTGATAGAGCATCATCTGCTTTATGCACTGGAAGAATAATTTGATCAGGTCATGGATTAATGACTGAAATGTGCTTGAGGAATCCATATTGAGATCACTTGTGGAAATTCAGTTCTACTTTTTCCAAAGTTTTAAGATTCTTCAAGAATCTTCTTAAGGATTTTCATTGTTTTGGGAGTAGGGGGCTGTGCTATAACTGCCTTTTGTCCTGTTGCTGTTGGCTAAGATAACTGGCCAAAAGATTTGTTGAAGGAATATGTACCTGGTTGCATTAACTTGATTGGGATTCAGCCAGCACTTTTTACTATATTTTCAGTGTTTGTTCATTATTGTTTTCTTTCTCATCTCATTTCGTGCCTACAAAGCAAAACAGTGGGGGAATTAGACTTTCAAGTATCATTTCTCATCTCAGTTCTGACGATATTAGAGGGATGAAAGTGAAATTGGGGGTTTTCCTCCCCTCAAGACGCTTTTTTTTTTTTTTTTCCTGTGCACATGCACGCATGCACACACACATTATAATCTCGCCTCTGCCCTTGCAGCAGCAGCTGTAGCTCAGCCCGGGATGGGCCACTGCAGAGCTCTCCCCCGAGGCGCTGGCGCGCGGCTCTGACCTCCGCCCGGCTCCCGGCCCCAGCTGCAGGAGTCAGGGGCTCCTTTCAAGCCCGGTTTGTCCCTATGGTCGAACGCTACAGGAGACATCAGCCGGATTTTATTGAGTATCCTGCTAATGGGATCTGGTTCTGTTTTCCTCAAATATCTGTTTTCAGTTTATCTGGTAGTAAAAATACAAAAAAAATCAATTGTTTCCTTAAAAGCAGCCACATACTGCAGCACATGTGCATGCTCTCTCACTCTGTTCTTTTTCTTTTCTCCAAAGAGCTTAAAGAAATCATAGATTGTCTATCACCTCGCAGCTTCCCTTAGTACACCAACCTTTCTGCACCTAACAGAAGCTTGTGTGAACATATTTTTCACAAAAATGCATCTTCGGCTTTGTTTGTTTTATTTTCTGCTGACAAAACCAGGTAGCTTCCTTTTGAAAAAAATGCCAGGAGATAAATGAAGAGAATCCATGAAAAGAGCCTTGCCAAGTTAAACTGTCTAAATTTGTGAATAATAAAACAGTAACTAACTGAACTGATCTGAAAATCAAGGATGGATCATCAGTTCTGCTGTTTAGTTGAAAAACCAAAACCAGTTACACAAGAAAGGTAAAGTAGTAGTTACATTTTATAAAAAGGAAGTCAAAGAAAAAACTGGCACTGCTGCCCCTATTTTAAAAAGACTTATTCTGTTGATAGTTTAGTTTTTGACACTTTATGCTACCTTTATAATCGCATACTAGTCCACTTCACTGTACACCTTTCTTTATAGATTGAAGCCAGTTGTGCAAAGTGCAGAGCATTCTTTCTCCTTATGGAAGAAAGATCATTTTTATTTCTCTCCTTGACCATCCTTTCTTTTTAAAAAAACAGACAAACATTAGGTTTGGAGTCACACATTCTGCTGTCTGCAGTAAAAAGCCCAGCTCCATGGGGCTCCTGTGAAATCAGATGAGCTTTTCCCTCTTCTCATCTTCAGATAGTGGTAGGATGAAGTAACCACAGTGTCAGATATCTGTTTCATCATTGTTCTCTGAATAATCAAAGGTTCCCAAGCAGTTCAGTACTGTTGGATGTATAGTAAAAGTAGTAGATATACTTAACATGGATCAGATCCTAAGATGGTATAATGCCAGTGAAGTCTATTTCAGTTATCTAGTCCATATGATACCATATTTCCTACGGTAATTATACTAATATGGCATGTAACTTCAGTTTGTCAAATCTACTGTATAATAACAATTTTAATTGAAACTTCAAATATTTATCATTGAAACATTTTACTCTGGAATTAATATCTTATGGTAACTTCCAGCTTGGTTGAATGATGTGTATGAAAATGAACACAAAAGGGAATCAATATAGTCATTAACTGACTCACCCACTGGATATGATAAATGAGGGGTCAGCTTAAATTCAAATAAATTTTCTTTGATGCTACACTGTCAGAAAAATCCCCATATGCCCATAGCATTTTTCATCAAATGAAATTTCTTTCTTCTTGCCATTTGCCTTTTTTTAATTAGAAGGACCTTTGTAATTGTCCAAATTATGTTGTTCATTCAGATTTAGGAAATATGTAGTTCTGTGTCTGAAATTTTAAATAATATTGATAAATTCAGCTGATTTAGGATGAGGGAGGGCTAAGTAGTAGTTTAGGTTAGTCTGATTTTCTACAGAACAAGATTTCTTTCATCACATGGTCTGCATCTTTTGGGCATCCTCCTATATCTTCTGCACTCACTTGGTAGTCTTACCAAAAAATCTTAAATAAGGACAAAATGAGTCTCAGAACTGTATCTGAACTTACTAATATGAGATGTAGTTACATTTTCTCCCCATATTAGGACAAGATCTAGCCACACACTCTCTCCAGCCTTTTGGTTTTCTTGAGAAAGTTGCCCATGGCTGGAGGCTGAAAGGACCCCAAGAAAGGTTTTGTGTAGGAGTTTGGTTTGTATGACTGGGAGACCAGGACCCTGAGACACACTTAGTCTGAATCTAGCCAAAGTTAATTTTGTTCAAGTTCCATGAAAACTAATGAGAAAAGCTTAAATAGGAGCTTACCTCGCAGCTTTCTTAAGCACAACTGTCAATCAGCAGAAAAACAGTCAACGTTCAGTCAGTGCTTAAAGAAGATTTTTTGTTCATTTCAATATTTTATTCAGTTTACCTTTCATCATGGAACATAATTTCTGTTAGGTTGTATGTGACAGTGTATTCTTTTCTGAGACTAAAAATATTTTCAGAAATATGGCTATTTATCATAGCCATTTAGCAAAATAAAAATTATAGAGAAAACATCTTGGGTTTTTGTTAGTCTTTGGGGTGATCACAAAAAGTGCACTTTTTCCAGTGACAAATGTTCCTGTTCTCATTGTTTAATCTTTCTAGCTAAGAAAGAAAAATCTGAAACATCTAACAATTTTAGAAGTTTTGATTGAAGTGCACTTGAAGCAGTCTTCATCTCAGATATAACCTCTCTTTCACTGTCTTGCTTGTTACACACACTTACAGCCTATTTATCTCCAGTGTTACACATCCGGGATGATATCGTTGTGTCCTCTGTCTCTCTCCAGTCATTAGAAGAATAATAATCAAGTTTCAGTAGAATTACTGAAAAACTTAAGTAGTGGGAATGATGTGGTAAACTCAGTGCTGTTTCTTTTGTTTTAAAGCTTAAATTTCTCACTGTCTTTTGAGGCAAGTTCTTCTATGTGAGATATTAAATTTGGATAATAAAACAATATCAGTCTACTAAGTGTTGAATGTCAGATCAGTCTTTAGCTGGATTTGTTATTTGATCATGTGTTAGTCCATTTTTTTCATGTTTAGCACCTTCTGACGTTACAGTGTTTCTGCAGGAATTTTCTGTAGTCTGGCCTCTTAAAATGAAAAGAAAAGTTGATTAATTGCCTGTAATATCCTAAAAATACTTTATTTCTTTAGATTCATGTGTTTCTCTTTTATTTTCTTAAATCTCCCCTTTTTCATAATCTTTCATACCAATACTCATAGCAAATTCAATGAAATGAACTTGAAGTTTGTAATATTCTTAAATGTTGTTCCATTTCAGTTGTATGGTAGGAGTTTATTATACCAACAGAGATCATCTTGGACATATCTAGAAGTATTTGATAACATGACAGAATTCCAAACAAAGAAGCCTGTTAGCTTCTGACACTGCACACAGTCTTTTAACTTTAAAAGTAGTGATGACATATCACTGAATTGTGATCTACCAGTTGTTTCCAATTGATGGCTTAAGTGTAAAGGTCTGGCTCTACAATTCCTTCCGTATTTTTTGGTGACTTCATCTTCTGATATGGTCTCCTATTTATATTCTCTTCCATATATTTACTTTTAAAGATAACTATTAAAGGTTCGTTTGGATGAACTGAAGTTTTCAACTTGAGATCTAGTCTGATTACAAGTTGCCCAATGACTGTGTAGTAAAAATGTTGTCAAAGGACAGTGAATTAGACTATTGACCAAACTGTTACACTTTCAGACCCAGGAGTCCATGCACTGTGCCCAGCAAGGAGACAGCAGATGATTGTGAGAGACTGTGAGATGCCAATTGCAATTCATTCATTCCCACTACCATGCTGAAAAACCAGCTGGACCTTTCAGATAAACTGCCCAATGATACATAACGTTATAAGAAACTTTATTCTGTGTGTCAGTAGATAGAAAACAATATCTAAATAGCACAGGGTTGAATTCTCGACCATTCAAAGCAGGAAGGAGAACCTGAGGGCATGGGAGCTCAAAGACTGGCGGTGGCTGCCTCAAACCTGCCAGATATGAACATTTAAGGCCACGTGCTGTACCTGTAGCCAGTGGGAGGACCCAGTTCTCACGGAAGCCAGAATGTCATCTTCCATGCTGGAGTGTGAGTGCTGGATAGCAGGCATCCTACCCTGAAGGGATAAAGCATCTACCTCTGACTTCTATTCAGTTTTACACACTCAGATTTCGTGCTGAACTCTGCTAGAGGCACTTGAGAGCCCCAGCAATATGGAATCAGTCACTCTAGAAACATATGATATGTTTAACTTTGCTTCAGTAGTATTTCTTATTTCCTGTTCAAAGCAGCTGCATCAACATATTTAATGAAGTTAGGACAAACAAACAACTGGGATTTGCTGAAGAAGTTTTTTGTTCTTGGAGCTACCATTCACACTATCTCTACTGCATTTATATCTCTACTTTACTTCAGAGATATTAAAGCTGTGATGTAGCTGGCAACAATATACTTTGGAAACTTTATGTAAGTCAAACTGACACAATATGTTCTTAGACATTTGTGCTTCCATTTTCAATTCCATTTCCATTGTGATGATGAATGAGTCCTTTACTGTTAGAAGCCTATTTCTTGATCTCTGGCACCATGGGTTTTCTGATTGTGTTTTTTAAGGGTAGCATAACTGTTCTCTGACATTTGCTCTTTAGATATTGTTCTGTATCTACTAAGATGCAAAGTTGCTTATTAGGGAAAGAATAATTCTTACATGTTATTAGCCAGTTTATCTGAAAGGTTCAGTTGGTTTTTGAACACAGATATGTGATTTTTTTTTTGTACATCTTTACTATTTTGTTACTCTTATCCATCAAAATTTTGATGCACCTGCTTTAGTTATTTACTCTGGCATTGTTCTCATCATATTTGTGCAGTTTAAAACCTACCATTTTTCAGTGTTCCTGCCTTATTGCTTTGGGCTCTGTGCTTCATGTTATAGCTCTAATTATTTAAGGAGTTCCCATGAATCTATTGAAGGTCCTGTTTTTTTTTTCAAAATTACTGCCTCTAGCTAGTAATACCCATGCTCAGTGTACACAATATTACAAACTGACAATATCTAGAAGTATCTGAAGATCCTTGTAAAGCCCAAATACCCCTTGCTGTGTTGTATGATTTCTTATCTGGTATTAATTTTGCAAAGCTGAAGTCTGACAAGATAGAAGACTTATTGATTGTTATCCTCCTCGGGTATTTCATTTCATTGTAGTTCTATTTCATCTGGAGTTGTAGTTCATAAACTTGGAGTAATTTTTGACCCTGTACTTTCTTTTGAGGCTTATGTTAATCACATTGAGAAATGAGATTCCCAGCTGGAAGATGCTAAAGAACTACTATAAAGTACTAAATTAACTTCCTACCGTCTCACGAATCTTTTCCAGTTTAGACTGAGGATTTTTAAGTTGATTGGGACATATGTGTGTGTTTCATTATGACCTAGATAATAATTGCTAATTCTTTATTTGTGGCTCTTTCTCCCATTTCCCTGAAGTATTCACAGCTGTGCTAACAGAACTCTGAATACAGTCAATGGGAGCATTTTGCGGCTTTAACGAGAAAGGATTTCAGCCTAATATCAAATTTTCAAGACAAACGCTTGCATGCTCAATCATTTGTTTTCTTAGGGACATGATTTTACTAGTGCATAGTCAGTTCAGGTAAATAAGGAAGGGAGGAACACCTATTCTATGGCTTGTCTTCTCTCTAGGGGATGAACTAAAAAATCCTTATTTGTAGTTTACATTTGTTGTTTTGTATAAAACCAGTAGCTCTTAGAAAGAGCTTTGCGGAAAGAACCCCTGTGATCTAATAATGAAAGACAAAAACCTCCTGTAAGTGCTTACCTCCATTTCCTATGAGTAAAAGATCTTTTTTTATCTTTAGATTAAAAAATAAATAAATAAAGACTTCTGCTGTGAGAATTATTTGATAGCTATGAGTAATTCACTCTCTTGGAAGGCTAATAGTAAAGGAAGTACAATATACAACTACTTTGCATGGATCCATCCTTGTGATCTAATGACACTTGCAGCTTTCTATAAATTTACTCTTGTAGAGCTGTACTGATTGGTATAGTATGTTTTTTAGCTCCATGTCTTTTTTACAAAGTCAGTGTGAATATTCTTATGCATTGCAAATTGCCTTGTACTTTGCAATGTTCCCTTCAAAATCATCACCGTGTGCTCCTTGTTAAATTACTTTTCTTTTAGGCTATTGGTTACGCCACAGAGATTCTAACTGTATCTATAACCTCTGTAACAGGGTTAAGACCTCTTTTTTTTTTTTTTTTTTTTTTTTTTCATGAAATTATCCTGTTAAGTTACAGCATTTTCACATCTCTACTTTTGTGCAAAGTAAAGACTAAAATGGAACATGAGTGGCTTTAAAGGAAAGAGGAAGAGGACCTTCGTGGCCTGTCATATCTGCTGACTTTCATGTGAAACCCAAGGGACTGCCTAAGTCAAAAAGGAAGGGAAAGCATAAAAAAGCAACAACAGGACATGTCTCCTATTAGAAATCCATATGCTACAGGTATCAGTAATCGCTTTGTGGCCGAGGTCACAGGTGGGAGGTAGAGAACATATGTCAGCACTGAAGCCAGAGGTAATAGCAACATGGCTCAAAATGCCCTCCTGTTATTACTAAATGAAAGAAGAGAAAAACAAAACCAGGACAGCTAGGAATGTAGCAAGGAATGTGTCCTGACTAAAGGGCCTGGGATTCTTGTGGTATTAAAGAGACTTTCTAGCTTATATATCAGATTTAATAGGCTTACCTAGCGTGCCAAAGTGTTCTCTTTCAGTGCATTAGTGTAAGTATGTCTATTCTTTCTAAAAACAAGTACTGGCCTACGCTGATTAAACATTGTTTTTCATGCTGATTTCTGCAGATAGCCTAGTAAAATATAAATGACACAGACATGTTTCAGATACGTATTTGACAACTCAGATGGTGACTTTGGATATACAAAAAACAAGGGCATGAGAAAAGGCTTTCTCAGCTCTAGGACTGTATGTGTCTCATTCAATATTAATTTTTACAGTAATTTTATTTTCAAAACGTGACTGCAAGGCAGTTGGAGTGTTGAACTGGTTTCTATATTTTCATTGTTTGTGATTAACAAGGGAAATTCATAAGCTTTCCTAAGTATATCACTCAGCTGAATAAAACAAGAGGTAGTTAAACCTTGTGGCTTTCTTGGTGTAATTCCAGTTCACAGAGGTAGACCTACTTTGCAATCTTGAATTAAACAGAGAATGAACCCAGTTCTGTCCTCCGGTTTTCAGGTACCGAAACCATAAAGCAGCTGCAAAATTCAGCCTTGAAACAACCTTGCATGACTAAAGTAGTAGAAGTGGCAGGTCCTTGGGTTAATGACCTAAGGAGGACTGGGTGTAGTCTCACTGAAGTCCATGGTAATGCTTAGGCAAATATTGCAAGGAAAAGTCTGGTGAGTGATTGGAACTGGAGAACAGTCTAGGAAGCCTGTAATACCTGTTCCTCAACTGTATGTGGTGTCAACTGGTATTATTTAAATGTGTGTTCCCAGAGTCAGCAGAACTCACGTGGAGAACATGTAGGTTCACTTGGAAGAAAGCAAAATATGGGAGTCTCTAAAATTCCTACACTAAGGTCAAATTGCAAGCTTGCAATAAAAAGAAAACACAAAACCTTGATGTTAAAAGAGGTTACTTTAAGAAGCGCCGTGGCAAATAACTCTTGTGTGTATGCCATATTGAGCCTAGTCAAGATGACTGGCGAACACTTCAAAATACGTCATTTATTTCTGTATCTTCTGGAAAAAGCTTACCTGTTGCCTTAGAGAAGACAATTCTGTTATAAATCTGGTTGTCCCTCCTAAGCACATGGCTGCTTGCCCTAATTAATCATCATGCCTTATAGAGGCTAGTGATGGGTCTCCATCTACCCGTGCAACTAAAGCAGCTGGGGCCACCACCTGTTAACTCACTTCAAGCCCCACTTAATTAGCCTGCATGGCTGTTACCTTTGGTTTTGGCTGGAAGGGAAAGCAGTAGTAGCAGATGCAGAACATAAAAGATGCGAGAGTGCCAGAGGAGTGTGTAGAACAGCAAGTCAAGGGGTGGGGAAGTTCAGAGGAGACAAGTGATGCTGGATTTTTTTTTTTTTTTAACAAGACTTCATTATGCTGCTCCATAAATGTATTTGCTGAGTCTATGTTGAAGTTGCTAGTAACTATGCTTACTGTCTATTTTCACAATTTAAAAAAATGTCGAAAATAATTTACTAGCAGTGTGCTTTTTAATACCAGAAGTCCTCATTTACTCTTCAGTGAGTTAAAGGCTGAGATTGAATGAATCCTGAAAATGAAGATGTTTAAATAGCATCCCGAGCTTTTGTCAGGATTTCAGCCGTACACAGAGTTCTTTGAAGACCATCTATAAAAGGTACTCAGTGCATTGGAGAAGCTCTCCTGTGCCTTGTTTTAGAAGAATTTCTTCGTAAGTTTTTTACACCACTGAGTAAATCCATTCTCACCTGAAATTTGTCTCTTGTGCATACAGAATAACATTTTTGTACCTGTGCTTAGATGCACAGTGAAGTGTAAATTTTATTTTTAGAAATACATGTTGAGTTGGCTATCCTTGTAATAGCTGTTAATAAAATTCATCCTTGTGGATTTTTTTTTTTGTAATTCATTTGTGCCAAATTCTCAGATTAGAGTCATTATGTTAGAACAAATTCTTACTTTTTCCCCTTAGTTTAAATCTTTTTTAACTTTTAAGATCCATCAGTTGAGCCAACTGAGTAGTATAAACTTTTAATGAAGAACTTTTTAATTACCTGTGGAGATTCTCAGCTGGTGTAAATGATCAAGTCTGCATAATGCTATCCAATTTAAACAAGCTACAGATCTGGCTGCATGTCTCTGGAAATATGTTATATTAAATCTTATTAAAATTAATAGAATATTTTATTTTGGCTAATATGAAACATTAATCTGAACAATATCCTTACTATTCTTATCTAATCAGCCATGTGCAACAC
Organism: Rhea americana; assembly: GCF_003343005.1. NCBI lineage: Eukaryota > Metazoa > Chordata > Aves > Rheiformes > Rheidae > Rhea > Rhea americana. The sequence continues at coordinate 1,369,821 of NW_028186712.1, forward strand.
AGGTTTCTGAAACAGATCTGTGAGCATTTATGAAACTAGTGATGGTCTAAGGATGGCCTGATTAGTCCCAACTCCGCACATAGCTTGAAGTTTTTCCGCTTCTGCTCCAGATCCGAAGGTCTGCATACTTCAAGGTTTGTCTGTGTTTTTCTAAAAAAGCAAGTGATCTTATGTAATACATCTGTGTAGAAAAGTTAGTTCCCATAGATTCGATACATGGTACAACTTAAACAATAGTTCTTGCTTATATACTGTCTTTGCTTAACTATGCTCTGATAGCATAAAATGTCTGATAATGTCCCTTAAGACATATGATAGTGTATTTTCACTATAATTCCAATGAAAACATAGAATAAATCAAAATATTCCAGATAACAATAGCATTGCAAAGAGCTGAATCCCAAACCTTGTGTCTTCTTGGGTAGTATTTGTAGTGAAAATAGGACAAACCTGACTGCTCTTTTAACAGCAGTTGATTCTGGGTTTGGGGTGAACTTTCCTTTGGTGCCACAGCCTTAACATCATCCAGCAGGAAAAAAAAATACTAATTTACTTTCTCATTTTAGCCTGTGGTTTGATGTGGTCAAAGTTGTTTTGTTTTTGTGATGTCTCTTCTTGAATTCCTGTAGATCCCTAGAAAGGAATCAATGGGAATTGATCCAATTTGTAAAACACAATTCTAATATTGATAATAGTTTATATTCATTCACTCTGCCTAATCTTTTATTAATGGTCATCTTCAAAATGCTGTTCATAGTCTTTCCTCTAAACTTTGTACCCTTGAGCTGATGATGGTCATGAAATTTTAATTAAAACAATAACAAGATACTTCAAAGAAATAATTAAGTTATATATTTTGGAATTAAATAAAGCAACAGTTATGATTGTTATAACCAGACATTTTTCAGTAGATGACTTTCATTTTGGATAAACTATGATCACTGTTAAATCTCAGATGAATGAGATTTCTACAACAGTAAGAAGTTGTAGCTATTTAGGTCTTTTTAGGTTTTATTTATGTCCCTCAGGAAGATGGGCTGGAGCATCAACACTGAATCATTTGGGGACTTTTAAGGATGCATCTTTAATAACATGTCATGTAGGCATACTTCCTTGGTACAAAACAAGCAATAACTGATGGCACCTGTGAAAGTATCTGAAAAATATCGATAGTGATCTCAATATGAATAACTGAGCCATAGTTAAAAGAGTGTTTAGTGTTGTTTTTGAGGATTTCACCAAGCAGTTGTCAAAATAAATGTGAATAGTCATTTCAGGATATTGTAGGAGCTGAGGTGGTGAATAACAGTAATAGGTATTTAGTATTTGTATTCTCTGAACATGTATTAGACCTCTTGAATCAGTTTGTTAGACAAGTCCGTAATGTCTGAAAGCAGACTGAGTGAAATTGTAGTCTTCATGTGTGTATTAATCAAATGCAGTTCAGCTTCAATGAGCCAAGATTTTCTTCACAACATCATGTATTATTTATTTAGAGTTCCTGCAAAATAGATACCGTCATGAAATTAAGATTCATATTAAATGATAAGTATTTTTACTACACAGTTCTCTAGTAATTATTTTTAGAATGCCATATTTTAGCAATTTATAAACTAAAGCGTAATCGAAAGTGTTTAATGGCTTTCGGTGCAGCCATGTAAAGTGGGGGAATTTAACAAGTTTCGGTGGAAGTTCCAGTGGAAAGGTTGCCCACGTTCATCTAAATCTTTGAGGCTGTCCCAGTGCAATAGGGCGACCGAAAGGTGCTGGGAACTCTGTGATAAGCCCCAGTCCCTGTGGCCCTCTGTGTGCGCTGTCGGTGCTTGAGCTGCACCACCTGAGCAGCAAACTGCTCCACCAAAAATCTAGACCACCCAGTGCTGGTAAGCTTAGCCGCCCCTGTTAAGTGAAAGATTTTGTTTGTTTGTTTGTTTGATATATATATATATATATATATATATTTTTTTTTAATGCAGTTAGGTATTTTGCCTTACCTATATGCACAACTTACGCACAACTTTTCTGGAGAGCGCCTTGACCACAGAGCTGTTTTGAGGAATGGCTCCGTCGGTCTGTTCTCTGAATCCTCTACCACTTGATGTTACCGTGAATTAGATGTTCATTAAGCAAGTGTGAGAGCATCTTATTATAGAGCATTTATAGTGCTTTTCTGAGGGATGAGCCACTGAGTTCAGCTGTTGCTTAGTCTCAGACTGCACAGTAAGTTTTTCATATATCAGGTGAATTATTTTAGTTTATATAATTAATTTCTTTAATTTTGGTGCATGGCAACTGGTTCCAAAAGTGTAACAATCTAAAATTACTCATTATTTTTAGCAAAACCAATCGTAAAATTGCCTGATCCTTTAGCAAGCAAGTAGTAAGAAATGCATTGCATCTTAACATTTAGGCCCTTTAGCATACATTCAATGTATTGCCCTAGCAGCAGTCTGATGGTGAAATGTGCCATTCAAGCCAGAAGAACTCACTGTTTTTAAGTTTTGTCAGGGACACTCAGAAAGACAGAGCTTGATCTCGTGATGCAGCTGAAATTAAGCCCAGTGCAAAGGGCCAAACCCCTAAATGTAGGACCTGAGCACAGAACGATCCTTCTACGAAATGGGTAAACTGAACTGTAATGAGAACTGAGCTTCATTCATTGTCACTAGTGAAGTAATTTCCAAACAAAGATCAACTATAATTCCACAATTTCGTTTGAACGTCACATTCAGTCAAAAACTAGTATTTCTCAGAGAGTCTGAGAGTGAATGGTGCTTGTGTGCTTTCGGATTGTAAATGAAGTGTGTTGTCATTAACAAATATCATGTGAATACCAGTACTGTTGAAAAGAAGCTAATCCCCTCATTTCCACCAGTGGAAGGATTCGAGGCCAAGATTTCCGTGACTGAATGGTTGCAACTAGTTGTAGCCTAATTTTTAAAGCTGTTACTCTCGTGTCCTGTGGGCTGTAGTCAGTGCAGAGAATTCCTGAAATGAAGGCTGCTCTTATTTAAAAACCAAGGTGAACCTCACTGAAGAGCATCAGCATCGATGTTTGTGTGTGAGATGTCTCCGCTTAGGAGGGTTGGCCTATTGCTGAGAACATCGTGTGCTAGGGAGCGTCTTGCGTAAAAAAGAGCAATCCGTTGCGTTATTATATTTTGCACAAATTTAACCGGCACGTTGGACACTTGCGTGATTTTCCCTGCCTCTTCCTTATTCTTAATCGTTTTTGAGTGTAGTGTTGGGTAAGTCTCCTAGAAGGCAATTAATCTCGCAAAACGATGATCAGCAGGTTCGTTGTTTGAAACCTCGGTCTGAGCTTTTTTTCGGTTGATTTTAAGCATTTGCCCGAATGCAAGTAGGCAGAGGCTCTGATCCTGAATTTAATGAAAAGTCCCATCCTTCTGTCCTTCACTGCTGTAATTTAAAACTCTGACCCAGTCAACACTTGAATGCAAATAAGTGAACAGTCTGGAGAAGCCTGATGTGGAGCCACTCGCTCTGCCACCACTTCCAGAGCGGGTGTTCAAGATGCACGTGGCCCTGGCCACTAGCGGGCCAGCAAAGATGAATGGATCTGTAAATGAACATATTTCACTTTTTTCATCTACCAGGAGCACCACCTTGGGGAGAGGAGGCTGTTTTTTGTTTTTAATTTGCCCAATAGAAATTTAAAAAGGCTTGCGATCCATTCTTTTAATTCATCAGAAATCCCTTTTCGGGTGAGTCTGCTTGTCTAGATTGGTCTTGAGGGTTATTTTTTTTTGTTAAAGCAATTCCTTAAGGAGGTATGAGTTTGTGAGGATGCTCTCTGTCTATGATCACTTTTAGAGAAATGGAGGCAATTAATACTTGGCATCATATTTTTGAAAAAAAAATAGATTGCCTGAGGTTGTAAAATTAGCATCCAAAAAAACTCCATTCTAATGGATAAATTCTAATTTAGTATCAGTCAAAGTTATTTGAAGCATTTTGTGAAGCTTCGGAATGATTTTAGTGGCATGTGCATTTTATTAATAAGAAACCGTTGTTTTCAGTCATTATGGAGGTGAGTAAAAACCACCTTTCCTATTCATGGTCTTTAAAATAATCAGTAAATTACCTGATACTTGTCAAGAAGTGTTCTTAGTTAGAAAAAAGGTATATGCAACCAGAAATACCTATTGCCATGTTATTGATACCGATATTCTTGCAAGTAGATTTGCCCCCTGCAGGTTTTTTATAACAAAATATGAATGTTTTCTCTTAGCGGTCATCGTTTGCCATCGCGTTATCGAGAGTAAATTAAAAACAGAACTTTAAGTGTAATTTGCCATTTTGCATGAAGTCGCCCAGATGAGGGGAAGAAGCGATCTCACGAGGTCGGCACCGAATTCCTTCGGGCTGTGCCGTTCTGTTTACAGAGCTACTGGCACTGTTATTTCTTCACATATTTCTTTATCTCTTCATCTGCCGTTCAGTTACTTCGCTCACTGCGAGGGGCTGCCGTGACGGCGCTCTGCGCTCTTGCAGCCTTGGTGCCTTGCAGCACCGCGGGTCCGTCCCTGCGTTTAGCTGACCAGCTGCCTCCTTCTCCCCCCTCCTCCTCCTTCTCCCCCCCGCCGCCCTCCTCTCCCCCCACCTCCGCCCTTTCTTTTTCCCTCGGTGGCGGTGTTGACGCGACGTGAAAATCGCGAGCCCCTCGCGGCTCCGCCAAAGCGGCCCGTGCCCCCCGCGGCGGCGGGGCAGCCCTCCCCGCCGCGCGGCTCCCCCCTCCCGCGCGCCACGCGGAGGTGAAGTCCCCCGAGCCCGTAATTGCCGGGAGATGAAGCGATGATGGGGAAGCGATCGCAGTCAATAGCTTTGATTAACAATAAGGTGGAAAATTAGCAATGCTCGCGCTCGGCTCCCCTGCCCGCCCGGCCCCATATGCTCGCGGCAGCCTGCGCGGGCTGCTCGGCGGGGTGGCCCCCGCTCGCCGCCGGCTGCCAAGTGACGGCCAAGGTGCCGGGGCAGAGTTGGGGTGGGCGCGCGGAGACGCCGGGCTGCGCGCAGGCACCCCGGGCGATGCTCCCGGCGGCCTCTCGCCGGGCGCCGCCGCGCCGCCGGCGCAGGGACGGAGCGTGCCGGGCGCTGGCACTGTGGCTCCTGCTGTCGTGCGGGGATTTAATTGTGTCTCGACATGTTTTGATCGCAATGGCAACTGCTGTTACTCCTGTGACCCCATCAGCAGCTCTGGTGTTGTTTCCGACAGACTCCGACGACGTAGAGAGGGGGAACGACAGCGGGACGCCACTCCCCACCTCTGATAATGGCGACAACTCGCTGGGCTACACAGGTAGAGTGCATCTTTCCGAAATATTCCTGACTGTGTGCTGCTGACGCTTTTCCACCCGCATCTGCCATTACCACCTGTGCACAGTTTTTTATCCATCTCTGCTAGCTGCCTGTCTTCACCATCACCCCAGAACTTCAGCGTTGTTAGTGGAGTTTGGAAATATTGTTGTGCTTTTTAACTAACCACGATGACTGTCTTTCTTTCCTTGTTTCAGTACCTTTGAGTTATTTAAACACTGGAATTCTTTTTCTATTGTTAAAGCAATGCATATATTATTTTCTGTCAAACTGTATCTCTTACTGCACAAGGCAATACATCATCTCAGAGCAATTTTTCCGCCGTCCGAAGGTAGAGGTTTCCCCCCGTGCTCGTTTCAGGTTTTTTGGTTGCTGTTGTAAGCCGAACCAAAATATATTGCAGTGGGGGTAAAAAAAAGAAATCCAAATGAAACTGAGATGTGGCCGGAGAAGAATCTGTTTCACTGACTTCTCTTTTGCATCAGTTAGAGAAACGCGTCTCTAGGCCGAATAGGGAAAGGCGCGGATAGGCAGCACCGCGCAGTGTGCTGCAGCGGTGATCACCGGCGGACCCGGTTCTGCGACTCTTACGCACGCTGAAATGTCACCCGACCCCAGGAAACACACCACCAACCACAGCTCGGCTCAGCTGCAGCATCCCTCGATCTAGAGTTTTCTTGAAATGCTCCTGGGCCAGAACTCTGGCAGAGTCTGGACTAACTAACCAGTCTATTTACCTAAATAACTTTTTATTCTATTATATTATTTTAGTTACACAAATAACTAAGTAACCTAAATAACCTAAATAACCACCTAAGTTCGAAAGATAAGCATTAATTCTGCTGCCAGTAGCCACTTTTGGAAAGGGAAAGACAGGAAGGAAAATGGGAGGGTGAGTTATATATTTAACTGAATGATTTTCTCTAGCTATTTTAGCAGTGGATTACTAGTACTACTGCTGGTCACACTGTAAAATTTCCAGATAGTCAAGTTATCAACTAAAGTATCTGAATCAGGTACTTGTAAGAAAGACAGTTGTACAGGATACAAGAAGCGAATGGACAGATACAAGAATGAGTAATTCCTTATCCATTCATAAAACTTCCAATCTGTTATACACCACTTACGATGATTACAGCTTTCGTCTCCTGCCCCTTGCTATCATCTCTGCATGTGCTTTCAAGCCTTGACACGTAATATTAGCTTTACGACTAACCATTTAAAATGACACTTTTTCCAGCTTAAATACTTTTTCTAAAAAAGGTTAAAAAAGCAAAGCAATACAAATAACCACAAACTCCCTCTCAGTGAGGAAAATGGATGCCTTTTTAGAAAATATAGCATGAACCTTGGTGCATGTGGAATAATAGGAATTTTCTACATTCTGAATATTCCTACTGTTTTTTTCTTCTAAATTTACCCTTTCTCACTGAGTTCAGAACATCTACCCTCACTGATGTAGACGAGGTCATCATAGTCAGAAACTGAAAAATTAATATAGCTTAAATAATGTTTTTTTAACTCAATATGAGGTTTTTTGTTTGTTTGATTGTTTTTGAGACAGGGCTGGGAATTCTAATTCCTGGGTCCTGTGTTTAAACAGCCAGTAACTTAAGTGAGAGCATGAGTCAGCATCTAAACAGAGTCCTCTAATTTTCTCTAGAAGGGAACAGGTAGTTGCCTTCCAGCTTCCTTGTTTCCCCTCGTGAGCTGGAAGAGGGATTGTCCCTCACCAGAAGGGGAGAGATGTGATGGGAGACATGAGCCTAAATACACCCATGCATGTTCTGACTATGAGACTGGAAAGGGTAAGATTTAAAAGGGAGATAGCATCATCCTTTCCAAGTTTCTTGGAAGAGGTTGAGACCTGCCTGGTCCTTCCATGTGGGTCCTCCCACCCCAGGAGAGCAGGTCCAGGATGTGGGGTGAGGGCTGCATGCAGGGCTAAGCACCTCGTCCCAGCATGTAGGATAGTATTTAAGAGATTGAGGGCAGCACTTAAGACTCTGTAGCTACCATCCGAGCACATGGACATGAGACGATCTCCTGCAGAGCGTGCTGACTCTGCTTTTTGCTTTTGTAGGAAGCCTTAGCAAGTGCTACCATCCACGGCAGGGCTCAGCATCGGAGCACAGGCTTCTGGGGGGACCTACAGGTATTCAGCTGGGCTCCGAGAGACTGAGGAGGGTCGGTCAGGAAGACTGACAAAATCAAATCCTGGTCTACTAGATCTCTAGAGTCTCAAGGTCTTACTGAGAAGCTGTTTTTTAGTAGATATTTTCCACAAAAGCAAAGAATTCAGGATCAATTTGGAAGCAGATACCAGTTGAACAAAAGCGAAAACCAGGAGGACAGTTAAATTTGTGGTTGGATTTTTTGTTCCTCTATTTGAATGAGCAATAGATGAAGAGATAATCAAGTTATTCATGTTGGAAGATTTAATGATTCACTGTTTTTCCTCCTCTGTGTGATAATAATCGGTGGCACTCTGAATATATATCCTGCTTTGTGTGGAAAAGCCCTGGAGTATCCATTAAAATTAGTCAAACATGTTTCTATAGCAATCAGTAAAGATTTGTAAAATTAACATTAACTGTAATACAGTTTTACATGTAAAGTCATACTTTCTCTAATTTATGGACCCAAACTATCTAGTAATACAGAATTCCTGATTTTACAGAGGTATTCTTAAATAATTTCTTTTCTCTTTTATCTATAGAAAGTCATTCTCCAAAAGGAAAACCATTCCAGAATCTTGTTTGTAGTAAAAACTCTCTAACTCATTTCAAAAATCATTCAGAGCAAGCCCAGAATATCTAGATCCATTGGCAAAAAAGGCACTAGTTTGTTTTTTAATTCCATATTTATCTTCAGGTGGTGTCTGAATGCACACAATCAAGCAGAAGCTAATGACTGTAATCACACAGCAGGATAATACTTTTATACTCATATGGAAATGATTCCTTTATGGGACATATCTTCCTTTCAGTTACATACAAGTTCAGCTGCAAGGTAGACGAGCAAACTGCTTGCTCACATGGGAAGTTTCAGAGTCAGGTAATCTCAAAGACCTTTTTTTTTAATATTTTTATTTCCATATAGGCTTTTCAGAATCAATATAGACAGCTGTTTCATATTTTTCTTAAGTGAGTGTGTATGACTCTTAGAAAATGTTTGAGTATGTTCTGTTAAAATCCACTTTAAATCAGGAATTCTTTTAGAAGAACCATTAGGTTCTATTATCTCCACTGTGAATCTGAATACTTTTCTTGAAAAGTAATCACATAATAAATAGGAAACATATCTGTTTAATGGGAAAGAAGGGAGCTACTAATCCAAGTTATTTTAAATAAAAATGCTTCCATTAAAGCATTAAAATGCTATTAATAAATTTCAGGACATTTATTATTTTTGGAAAAGGATGAGTTTGCATTTGATTTTTAGATACATGCTACACTTTTTATATATCATCACTTTTTATTAGAATGTCACTTACAATTAGTTATTAACTAGAGATCCAAATGAAGGGGCTATATATGCATGTATTATAAAAATGATCACTGTTGGAAAGTATTTATAATATAAAGAAATAGAGACTGAAGAAAAAAGAAAAAGAGAGGTGTAACTGCACCTGTTCAGTCACTGAGGATCATTTTGTGTGACACATTAATGTTAGACTGAAGGAGCTTATAGGAAGTTTTTTTCCCACGTTTGATATAAGAGAAAGGCTAAGAAAAAACATTTCAAAGCTTGTATGACCACCTGGATATCATACAAAAGATGCTAGACATGTCTGGATCAATCCAGCAAAAGATGTGAGGTTAAAAAACAAAGTTTTAATGCATCTGTGTAAGTTTAAAGAGAGGAGACAGGAAGATTATCTTGTCTACATCTTCACAAAAGGCCAATGCTACTCTGTCAAGGCCAGACTGGAAAATTGCATAGTAAAGATCAGTAATACTAAAAATCTACATGACTATTTTAACTGTGCATGAAGAATAGGCCAGATCACAGTGACATTCAATAGGATGATAGTATATGATTTGGATACATTGTGTTGTACTTAATTTATGCTGAAGAAGACATCTAAAAGAATTTTCTGAAATGCTCCATAAATATGCATTTCATTGATTTTAAGGGAACATTAGGTGACTAGCAATGATGTAGATGTCTAAGGATGATTGCAGTTCATCCCAACTACTCCATCAGTCAGTATCTAGGATTTGAAAGGAGAATCAGGTGATAGGACTGTGCGCCTAGCAGCATAATGAAATTGTTACCAATGACCAAGGGAAGACAGAAGTAAGAGTTAGTTCTTTGTCAAGTGTAAGCTGAGGATATGTCAGACAGACTACAGCTATTGTTTGGACAGTTGCTATGTTTAGAGATGAAAGAACCCATCATTGTTTTTTTCAGTAAAATCCTGGAGATCGAGTACAGAGACAAAAGTTAAAAAAGGGAAGCAAAGAAAAAGGTCTAGGAGCGTTCTCAGTATCAGAGAAGATATATGGAAAATCATCCAAGTAAGACACTGGAGGAACTCTGTATGGGAAGGAGAATGGAGAACTTGGAAGGAAGCTCATAGAAGAAAAGGCCTTAGGTAACACCAGGATTTCAGAGAGCAGAGCTTATGGTTAGTGGCCAAAAGGAGCAGATAATGTGCTGAATGATGTCCACTAGTGCCATAGAAGTTTAGAAGTTTGTGCCATAGAACCACAACCCAGCTGCAGGAGTGAGGAAGAGCTTAGGATAGAAAAAGAGGAGCTTAGGATAAAAAAGTTTTGACCAATAAATGTATTTTTGAGTTTAATAGCTTACTAGTGCTTCTGTAAGAACAGATTTTCAAGAAAGGAATAAAGTAATTAATATTTCCACATTAGATTTGACATGTGGTTTGTCAGTCTGATTAGTAAACTTACTGTTCACTATTAGCTTTTGGGCTTTTCTCCATCCCTAAAATAGTGTGAAGGCAGTTAGCATAGACTGTGAGCCTCAGTTATTTTCCATATAATCAATGGCTGTAAAGCAGTCTCTAAGATTGCACTGTACTCTGTTATTGAAGTGTGCTTATGCATTATATCCCAGGAAGTAGCACATTTCCTGTTCAATCAACTGTGACATAAATATCGGGGATCATTTAACAGATCACAGAGTATTGCTTGTATTACAGAGACCAGAATGATGACTTGTTAAATTAACACTATATAGTCAAATATTTGCAGACAAGGATCACCACTCTTCATTAAGTAGATGCATTAGTTTTTAAAAGAGTCTTTCCAAATAAACATTTTTTATTCATAGCTTTCTCAAAAGACTTCTGATGTAAAAAAAAAAAAAAAAAAAAAAAAAAAAAAAAAAAAAAAAAAAAAAAAAAAAAAAAAAAAAAAAAAAAAAAGTAGTTTCCGTTTCCGCCTGTGGAAACCTGTGACCCAAGATCAGCCATTATTTTTTTCCTGATTTTGGTTGAGATCACAAAATCATTGTGCCACTGCACTTCGGTGTCTCATGGGACCCCTTTCTTCTTCTCACTTTTCCTTTCCTCATTACCACTATGTTGTTACATGATCAGAAGCATTCTTAGTGTATCACCATTTGCCCCATGTCATATGGGACAGATGTCCTTGGTGAGCATTTCAGGAAGTGGAGGGGAAAGCTCTCTTAATTGCCTGGTCATTTTTGAGACATTTCTTCTTCCCCTCTAGTAATTTTATGTAGGATCTACTTACTTTAAAGTCCTAAAAACACATTCAAGAAGACACTTCTAAAGCTTGGGGTTAGGTTTTGCTCAGTTGGTTAGAGCATGGTGGTAATAATGCCAAGGTTGTGGGTTTGATCCCTGTACGGGCCACTCGTTTGAGGGTTGGACTAGATGATCTCCAGAGGTCCCTTCCAACCTTACCGATTCTATGATTCTTTAACACCAAATATAGAAATTAACAGTAGTGCTTATCCTGTGAGAAAAGGAATAATTTTTTTGCCTTTTCTTTTGTAGTAGATCAATAGAAGTAGTAAATGCCCGTCCAGATTTTGTAGATGAGAGTAAAAAAAGTGATAGGAACACAAGTAAAAATACTGCAAAAATATAATTGCCACTCTGTTAGACATTCATACTAAATAAAAGATAGTAATCGATTTATCTTTAGGTGAAGGATAGAAAGGTTAGTTGGAAAGAATGAGTGACTTTAAAACTTGCAAAGGGAAAAAAATCCACGAAACATAAGCAGAATATGATGGCAAATGAGATGCAAAGAGGTGGTAAGTGACAGAGGAAGTTGCAGAATTTGATATTTCTGTCAGGAGGGTGGAAGGGGGCTGCAGAAGACAGAAGTTCGGATGTGGAGGTAACAGTGTCTGCATATAAGTTGTTTCCATACATTGTTTCCATACACTGTTTCCATACAAGTATTCTGAGTAAGCTATGTGCACGTCTGAAATTGCATTCAGTTCGTCATGTCCAGCAACCTAAAGTGAAAAGGTAATACTTGTTAGTGCTGCAGAACCAGTATACATGTGACAGAGCTGAATGAATCACTGGATGAGACAGCCACAATGTCTTTTAACTTAATTGCAATTACAGAGTCCTTATCATTAGAAGTAGTGCACAGAAGACTTCTGCTTCTCTTTTACCTTTCAGGATGCATTTGCAAAGCTAGCAGTTACAACATTTTCCACAGTCTTTCTCTTTTTAAAACTTGTCAATGGAGCAAATGTATTCTGGGTTCACTGGGAGAGAGTGAAAAGAGAGCCCCATGACACCAGTTTTACAAAGTTACTTCGTAGAGTACATCTGCACTCTTAAATCTAGGGACAGATGGATACTGTTGTGCTCATTACAAAAAAAAAAAAAAAAAAAAAAAAAAAAAAAAAGAATCCCTTGCTCTGGTTTATCAGCAGTCCCTCTGCCCACCACGTCAGTCTAAGCAGCCAGAAAGGTGCCTTCAGTTTTTTGCTCCTCTTTGCAAACATTCTTGCTATGACACAGATACTAAGACTTTTTTTAATATATATTAAAATATAGCTGTAAATATAACACTAAAGGAATCAATAGAATTCCGTATTAACAATAGCAAAATTCAGGCAATAAACATTCAACAAAAACATATAGTTGCAATATTGGAGCATACATAACTTCTGCTTACATAAATCTTGCTCTGCCAGTTTTCATTAAAAGTTTATAGAAAATATCTTTCTCTAGTTCTTGTTTTATACTTCAGGGCAGACATTGATTAAAACAGGAAGCAATGTCTAAGTCCTGTGTTTTTCAATCAGTTTGTGAGTTTTCTGGTAGCCATCAGACCAATTAAAAAAAAAAAAAAAATAATGATAGCAATATATAGTGTGAAGAATTAGACATTGTATGCTCTTATATAGCTGAGATAGTAGGGACTGTTCTGAACAGCCCAGTAAGTAAAAGAATTTGAAATAGAGAAGGTACAGGAAAGGACTGTTAAAATGATCAGGGAATAGAAAGCTTATTTTGACAGAGACTTCAATGGAAATGGATTTGATTGGCATTTGCAGCTAGCCTCATGTTTTTAGAGAAGACATAGAAAGAAAAAAGTATCATAGCTAAGGGACATGTTGACTATACATTTTGACAAAATCCATTTATTGGTAAATAACCCATCTTCAAGAAATACTCAAAATGTGTGCTCATATAATGGGTGATTCTAAGCTTTATCCATATGTGACTACTTGCTTGACAAAAAAAAAGAAGGAGGCATAAAATGGATCCTAATTAGTTTGAGATAGAAATATAGGATGTTTTGCAACAGCAGAAATGTAAGATTCTAGAACAATTTTTGAACAGCAGTTTGAAAGATTTCCTTTATAAAAGAGACCTAAGTTTGTGATAGGCACTCTACATGGAAGCCAGATTCCTGATTCCCTGAGATAAGCATTTTAGTCTTGTGTTCTTGTATTTCTAACTAATCACCAAAAAAGAAAAAAGGATTTCTCAGCATTTTATACTTTCTCTTTTCCCTTTGGAATGTAGCAGTGAAGGCCCCTGAAGCTGAAGAAAAGCTTTCTGTTGAGGGCCTCATAGCATCTGCCTCTACACTAAAGGCAGAGCAAATTAGCCTCAGATGCTGCCTTCAGTTCAGTGGACTAAGTGTAGAAAATAAATTGTGAAGATGTTTAGAAGTGCCAATTTTTGCCTGTAGTCAAAAGAGTATGAATTATTACTAAATGAGAACAGTAAGATCACTCCTCATCCTCATTAAGGTGTGCTACACCAGTTAGTCATTTAATTTACCCAGGCAATTTATTTTATTTTAAAGAATTGGAAGTTAGTGACACACGTGATCTCATTAAACGCCTAGCAGTGAAATGCCGAGTGTAGAAGACAACATTTATTTATTTGTTTTGTCTAAAATGATGACCTATCTCGAGCCAAGGAAAGAAGAATGTTGAGAAGTTGTTTCTCAAAATTTAGATATTAGCATTTTTCTTGGTAATTATTTTTCATAATAGCTGCTATATAGGATCATAGGCATACAGGATAGTTCAGGTTGGAAGAGACTTCAGGTGATCTCCAGCCAAGCCTCTGCTCAAAGCATAGTCAGCTGCAAGGTCAAACCAGGTTGCTCAGGACTTTATCCAGTTTGGTCTTGAAAACTTCCAAGGGTGAAGGCTGCACAGCCTCCCTGGTCAACTTCTTTCATTGCCTGACTGTCCTCATTGGGAAGAAATTCCTCGTCATATCCAGTCTGAACCTCTCTTATTTCAACTGCTGCCTGTTGCCTCTCGTGCTTCTGCTGTGCAGTGCTGTGAAGAACTTGGCTCTGTGACCTGCTGTAGGCATGGAGGCTCTTAGGTCTCTCTCAGCCATCCATTCCTCAGGCTGAACAAGACACAGTCCCTCAGCCTCTCCTGAGCAGGCAAGTGCTCCAGCCCTGACCACCCTGGTGGCCCACCACTGAATTTTCACCAGTTTATCGATGTCTTTGTTGTATTGGGAGCCCATACTGGATGCAACACTCCAGATGAGTGCTGATTAAAGGGGGATAATCCCTTCCCTTGACCTACTGGCTGTACTGCTGTTGATACAGCTCAGGTCTCTGTTGGTTCTCTTTACTGCCAGAGCAGACTGCTGGCTCACACTCAGCTTGCTGCCTGCCCAGACTCACCAGGCTTTTCCAGCAGAGCCTCTCCCCACCCAGTCAGTTCCCAGCTTGCTGTGCTGCTATTTCTGCCAATGGCAGGGCAGAGCAGAAATTATGGCTTTGCATTTGCCCTGGTTGAATTTCATGAGGTTCCCATTGGCCTATTCCTCCAGCCTATCTAGGTCTCTCCAGGTGGCCCTTGAGCACATCGACTGGCTCCCCCAGTTTGATGTTGTCTGAAAACTTGATGAGCCTGCACTCTATCACTCTCCAGGTCATGGATAAAGATGTTAAGCAGGACAGGTCTCAGGGTAGATCCCTGCAGTGCTCTATTTGTTAGTAGTTTCCAAGTAGACTACAACCCATTAGGCACTACCTTCTGAGCCTGATCATCCATCCAGCTTTTTGCCCATCTGTTTGTTCAGTCATCCAGATCATGATGTTGTAGGTTGGACAGAGGAATATTGTGGGAGACTGTATTGAACAAAGTACCTTGAAGCCTAGAAAACAAAGAATACATCAAATTAAGATTTCTCATTCTCTCCTTTTTTCCCTGTTATGCGCTAAATTACACCTCTTGTCTCAGAATCGTAGCTTCATAGGTCAGCCCTAAGTAAGGAAATAAATATCAAATTCTATCAGAAGATCCAGAATATTTTAACTTGTTTCTATTAGATTGGATTTTTTTAGAAGTGTTACCAAATATTTATTTATTTATTTATTCCAGCACTTTTTGTGTTTGTAATCTTGTACATTACTTGTCCATAAGCAATAAAACAGGTTGAACCATCACCTGCAAGTGTTAAAACATTGCAGAGAGCTTTTTAGAAGGAACTGTATTGATTTTTTGGTGACCCTTGTATATGAAAGCAGATTTTTTTTTGTGTGTGGTTTAGTTTACAATTTACTAGACAATATGTTATTTATGGAGTGTCTGGCTGATACTTCCTAAAAGGCAATGAGAATTACTCATAAAATCAACACACTGTTTCTTTGAAACAGAAAAACTCTAAAATTATTTTGCACTCCTATTTATACATAGGACCCTAATTCTTAGTCTTTGGGGGTTTTTTCAGACTATGAATTTGGTGAAAATTTCTTCCATATCTTAGCTAGCTTTTTGTCCAGGCTCTTTACCTGTTTCTAGACCATTTGTTCCCATCAGATGGTTCTTGTAAAGTAAAAAGCTATTTTCTTATATTTTCCTAATTTCATGATGCATTTCTGAATCATCATCTCAACAGGAAAAGAAGGGTTACAGTTTGGCTAAACTTGGGATAGAGTAACCCACCTACTCAAAATCTTCCTGTGCCCTTATTTTGACTATTATATGCTGCATTTTTTTTCTCTCTAATCTGTGGTGGAATATTTTTCTTCTTGTTTCTGGACTGCTGCAAAGTTAGATAAAAGATTTTGCTCTTTCTGTTATAGTTTCCTATAGTTGTCTAAGGAAATCTCACACTCTTCAGGTCATAGGATATGGTAAACTTTGACATGAAGCATGAGGGAAAGAGAAGGGAAGGGGAAAGGATGATGAGCTTAGTAATGAAAGGATTATGAACTTAAGTATTCCAAATTTATTCTAAAACTGCAAATAGCAAATTCTACATAAAAATCTAGTCGGGGAGGAAGATATCCATTTCTCTATAAAAAACTGCTGTGAAACATTCAGATACTGTACAGAATTGAGGGACATTTTTTAATGTGTCATGAACAGTAAGTGCATTGCAGGAGACTGAAAATTATTTCTTGGGTTTTTTTTCACCAAAATGTAATTCAGTGTAGAAACACCTTCCAGACCTTTTTCAAATATATAAAGGAGAAAAAAAATCTTAGAAAGAGACACTATAGGCACTTGTGGGAATAACGTGAGCATTGTGCACAGTACACGCAGAAATAGTCATCAATGCAGTTTTCAGATGTTCAGCATACAATAGCACCCATAGTATAACTAGATTTTTATGCCAAATTTACCATTTACATTATTCTTTACAGTTCAGTTGTGCATAAATATGTAAATACTATTTTAATGATTTATTAAGGGTTATTAAGAATTAATTGTTGATAAAAATTATAACGTAATCAAAAGAATCAGATGGTATCCAATGAGAAATGAAGCATATTCCCTGAAAAAGAATCATTTTAAAATGTAATTGATACAGGTACCACATTCACCGCTTGAATTGCCTTTTACATCTTGGGTCCTTTACAAGAGCATCTTTTGAGCCAAAAATAAAATTCTCCATAATCATAATACTTTGATTCTAGCCAGCTCTGATAAAAATTCTTCAAAATTCAAGACATCCTAAGGATATACAAGCCAGGTAAACACTATAATCAGCCCAAAGGGAGGGTTTTATCATGTAGTAAAGAACTTGCAGAAGAAATGTTTGTTGAAATACAGATGTGCATTCCCTACAAGCAGGATTATCCTTAACACATTTCTAACATCTGGGCAGTCATAATGCAAGTCTCACTCCAATACATCAGCATAGTGAGCCATTTTATAGCATGTCAAGAGCAGACAATATTAGCTAAAAGTTTGCTTAAGTTTCCAGTATAAAAGCTTTAAAACAAACAAAGTTTTGCTGATCTTGACCAATCTCAAACTATTTTTTCTTGGCCAAAAATATTCCTTGAAAAACATAATAAGATGTGGAGAACAGCAAAATTATTGGCCGCCCTTAATTTCCATAATGCAGTTTCATCT
>NW_028186712.1:1387013-1436941 GCF_003343005.1 Rhea americana
AAAAAAAAAGAAAAAGCGAAAAAAAAAAGAAAAGCGAAACAAAACATTCCTAAAATTGAGAGTTGTCTGTGCTTTCTTCCAGTCTTCCAGGAAACCTGGAGCTGTGGATCCCCATTATTCTTGACAGGAATGTGCTTTTGACTTTCAAATGTGTTAGAATAGAATATACTTCCATTAGTTAAATGCTTCATAATCTAATTAATTTAGATATAAATTGAATGTAAATGAAATATAAGCTTATGTGGGTAGACACACATGCTTTCTAGGCTAACTTGTTTCTCTATTTTTGTGCTTGCCAACATGCTGAGTACTGATGCAAACTGAGTCAGCTGCAAATATTATCAGGAAAGTAGGGACTCAGAGGAGAACAGAACAGAGTAGATAAGTGAGGGGATAAGTGGTTTTATTTTCTTTTTAATCCACATGAATATGTAGCTATAATACCTAGAAAGAATGTGTGGTGCAGTCTTTTCCATAATATTTCTATAAAAGATTCCTGAAGAATGGATTCAGCTGCAGTTTGAAAATCTGAATCATTAATTTCTTGTCATATCTAGACGTATTCTTTATTAATTTTCCAAGATGTATTCTTTATTAATTTTCCACTTACCTTGCTGGAAAATGTCCTTGTATTAAGGTTAAGGTCCTTATGTAGCTGCAAGTCTCTTAAAACGTGCAGTTCAGAAGCTGAACTGAGATAAGGAGAAAGAGTCATGACACATTTATTTTGGCGGCATGATCAAAAGAGGCATGGCTATATTTAGGCAGACAAGTGTATCAAAGTGATGCAGATTGAAATGGTTGAGTTAGCATTCCTAAAATTGTGCCCTTTGATAAGCTCTGTGGTGGCACTGGCAGACCAGCCTGGTGTTAGAAGGTGTAGTACATCCATCAAGACACAGCTTGAACTCAATATAGTGAGAAATTATGATTCAATGCAATCTTTTGCTGCCTACTATATTAATTTCCCTCTAGCCATAACACATCTGTTCTTAGTAAGACTGATCCAATGTGCATACAGCTATAGTCAATTTATTTCAGCAAGCAATGAATCCAATAAATAGTATTCATGGGAAGATTTCAAAAAATGATTAAAAATGAGTTAAGGATGTGAGTCCAACTAGACTAACACAGATTCTATGTCCTCTAGCTGGTTTTGAAATGTAGTTCCTCTTCTTTTTTCTGCTAAGATACTATGGAGCATTTCTTAATTTGTTTTTATTTGCTTATTTGTTTGTCCTTTCCAGTAGAAATAAAGAGCATATTTTAGCACTGCATTAGAACACTCAAATAATGGAAAAAGTGAATTTTAAATTTCTCATTTAGTAATGTGCTTAAAGTGAAATTTAAAGTACTTCTCTTCTGAGAAAGACTTATTAAATAAATAGAACACTCGTTTGAATCTGCTTTTCAGTGTCACAGAATTGGTAGGTTTTGTTCACCTTCCCACTAACAGAGATCTATTGAATAAAAATCAATTCCGGTTTCTTCTGAAATGGCTCTGTTCCAACACATATATGCAGAGTATGCAGTCAGATCTGGAACTTGGATTATAATGGGATAATGGGTCTGTCTGGAAAAAAATTATATGGGAAGGCAGAGTATTTTCAAGTAATTGTTGCACAGAAGTGAGTGGGAGAAGCAGTGCAGGTACCAGTGCTGTTCTTGCCCACTGACCACTTGTAGCTTCTAGTGTAATGGGACAGTGGAGGTTTATCAGCACCTAAGTGATTAGCCTGCCTTTTCCTTGCAAGAGGGCTCCTTAGAAAAGATTTAGTCTGTATTTCCTGCTGAGTCTTAGTGCCACTACCAAGAGGCAAGGAAGAAGGTAGTACAGGTGGAAGGGAAATGAGAACCCTGGAATGAAAATGAGAAAGACTGGAGCAGTTGGAGTGTTTCCTGTACCTCTGAAACTGAGTAGAAGATCAGTTAGAAAGTTGGCTTTATGCTTCTAAGAGTCATGATGTATTGTAGGCAGTCTTCTGACTTACAGATACAGGTATGTGTTTCTTTAAAAATAATCCTGAAGAATTCTTGATTAAAAATTGCATAACTAATAAGCTAAATTACTGGCTACCCTCAAATTTTACCATGAGGCATAAAGGGACGTAATCAATGCTCATTTTCTGCTATAGTCCCGTACCATGTGTAGGCTTAGGAGAGGTCTTCTCTACATGTCCCCTTGTAAGTAGAGCAGGAGAGATGGGAAGGAGGGAGGAACTGATAAAGCACTGTCCTTGTTTCCTTCTCCTCCTCAGGCACCTAGTAGTACCTATTCACCACCACACCAGAGGCTTTAAGTTTAGGGATAACATGTTTTGGGGTAGAGCCCAAAGATGCTGCAGCTAAGGCCAGGAGAAGTCCTGTGCATGGGTCTGTGCTCTCTCACAAGGATCTCTTCAGTGTAGGGAAGGAGAAGGGCAGGCACAGCACAGGGCAGGCACATCTCCTGCTTTTCCAAACCCTTGGCGGTTTGGCACCCATGGCTCTTCATCTTCCTCTAAAGTCTTTGCGTGCCTTCATCCCTTCTTCCTCTCTTTTCCATTCCATAGCTTTCCAGGCTGTAGTCACCCATCACAAATTCAGAAGCAGCTCTGTTGGTAGTAGGTGTCATTGAGGAGGACATACAGAAGTCAGAACACACTGCAGCAGAGGAAAGGGGAAAGCTGGACTAAGCTGAAGTAAGAGCTAATAGACACGAGCTGCCACTGAGGCTGCACCCTTCTCTTGGGCTCTTAGATCAGTATTAAGGGCACACTGCCCTGTCAGTCAGACTGATGGCCAAGCCACAGTTCGGGCTGCATAATTTGTAAGGTTCAGTGCACACAGCTCAAAACAAAACCCAAGGAAGCTTTTCTTTTGTTTAGTAGGAAATGCCTAGTCCTTTACAATATGTGAAAACCCTACCAGAACTCAAATACTTTTAATAGTATGTAGCCTACAAGCATCTTCTGTTCCCAACAGTGTTAGCTAAATTACAATTACATGTGAAAAACCATTAACAATTACAACTTCTTTTGTCCTTCCTTTTCAGCGTTATTAACAACATCCAACTCTGCTCTCATTCTTCTATTGGCAGACGGTTTATCAATAAAGATCATTGCTCTTTTAGCAAAGCTGCAGGTGGGTTATATAGGGAAGCAGTCTTTGGAGACATTAAAGGCTCCCAGTGATACAGTGCTTACGGTTGATTCCATGTGAGATTCCATATTCATAGTTTCCATACATTCCATATTCATTTGCAAGCTCTAAATAGCTTTAGGCTCACTAATTATCCTGGTTCTGGGACTACCTTTACAACTGTGTGCAGCAGAACGTATTTTAGATGGTCAACACAAAAGAAATAGGTCACAGCCCTTTGGGGGTTTAATCAGAAGGTTAGCAAATCCAGCACACCTTGAGCACCAACCACTGATGGTAATGAGACCTCATTTAAATAATTTTCCAGAGAAGAAGGAAAAAATGACCTCTTTTGGGAAATGGAATCTTATTGTAATGTTTTTCTCATACATCTTGCAGTAGACCCTTTCTTCTATTTTATTTTCCTTGCAGATTTTCTTTTTCACTCTGTCAAGGAAACTACATTTCTCTAAAACATGCTGCCGTTAGCACAGTGAACACTACTTTTCTGGGACATCAATGCAAGAAGTTCTCCTCATCTCCTGATGCTTTTTCTTTAAAATAGAGTTTAGTACTATATCATACTAATACTCAATGATTGACTCATTAAAAAAAACTTTTCAAAAAATGAATTCCTTGATTAACTTCATTCGGACAATAGTCTGAATAAAGACTGAAATGTATTATCTGTGATAACCTGATAACATTTTATACATTTTATAGCATCGAATATGTTACTGAAAGGACTGAATAGTCCTATATATCAAAATATCAAAATATCCATAGAACAACATTAGGTATGCATTAAGTCGCTATCATTTAGTAAATAAAATATTAACATATAAAACATTTATATATAAAGCGTGTGTGTGTATATATGTGTATATTTATATATATATTTGAGATCATAATCTGACTCTGTTAATGGTCTTTAAATAGCCTCACTAAAGCGGGCTCTTCTGCGCTATACAAAACCTAAGGATGCAAAATAGCTTAGGTCAGCATGCCTTCAATACTTGTATAATCAAAGAATGATCTTAACCCATTTCCTCTCTCTGTTCTTTCTGTTTTAAATGATCTATGTTCAATATAAGTACTAACTTCCAGTGTCCTTTAATTCAACCTCATGTGACTCAAAAAGAAATGCCAAAAACAACAAACAGCTAAATCCACGATATTCAAATAAGCAGCCTGTAAAAATGCCATAGAATGCAAGCAGTAAGCAGCTACTTACTTGCACAGTCTTTATGTCATTCTATTTTTTTTTTTTTTTTGCAATGTATCCTTTTTATGTACAGCCAGAAATCAGAAGGGATTTGAAACAATTAACTTTCCTTAAAAGAATGATCATCTAATAAAGCCTGGAAACATACCACTGAAATAGTAAAAATTAACCACTGCCTCTAGTCTCTAACTACATTTCACAGCTTTATGTTTCCCAAAGGTATCTGACATGCATGTTGTATGCAGTCAGTTTCTGATTTATAGAAGTAAATGCCCCTTGACTACTAAATCAAGCATAATACCTTTTTGTTTCTTATTGTGTGGCTCTCTGCAATATGATAGAAAATTCTCATTCACTGAAGAGATTTTACTGTAACACCTGATATATATCAAAAAGCTCTTTCAAAAAACCCATTCAGGATGTTCTGAATTTCATGTGGTAGCTCTGTATCATTCATTTTCTTAAATGATCTCCCTAGAGATTTTCATTGTATTCAAGTGATTGGAGTATTGAAAGGGATTGTGTTATTAACTGTCACTTAAAAATAGGAAGCCAAGGATTTCACAAGAAAGTTGTTTGAGCTTTCTTTTCTTTTTCAAGCACTTGAAAAACTGGAACACTGAATACTAGAGTAAAATTTTTAACATGCTTAGGAAAATGATTACGATATTTTTGAAATGTCAATAAATGAAACATTATTTTGGCTAAAGTTAATTACACAGAATCTCAATCTCTTTAAAGGTCCCATTTGGCACTGGTAAATTAAGTTGGATCAGGCTGGTTGATTTTTGCCGAGTGCACTCTTGAGTTATTTCATCCTAAAACATTGTACACACTATTACAAAATGTCATGGTCCCATTTCAGGTGATTATTTTAACCTCTAGAGTTACAAAGAAATCCACAATTGTTTATGAAGATGCAGTTCAGTTCACAGTGTCCAGCAAAAAAAAAGCAGGTGGTTTTGCTTTTGGTCATGTACTTTTTAGTCAGTACTGCTCAGAGCAAGGATTAAGCCTTGTAAAGATTTCTGTGGATTCATGCTTCAAATTTCACCTAGCTGTGGATCTGATTTCTGCCTAATTCTACCCCTCTTCTTTGAATCTGTTCTGTAGGAAAAGCAGTGGAAATACGTCTGTTTGGATTTAAACTACTAGGAATTCTGCTGAAATACATGCATTAATACGAGACTAACCACTTGTCTGATTCAAAAGGGAACATCTCATTGACTTTGCAGCTACCAGCAATAGTCATCCACACCTCTAACAACCTCTAATAGTAGAGAGTAGAAAAATTATGAATGCCAAGCAATCTGTTTAACTAGTATAATAAACTGTAATGTTATTACATTTGATTAAATAAGGTTCGTCACTCCTAAAATATGTTTTTGTTATAGAGAAGAATAAAAATATAGAAGGAAAATTAAGAGAGATAAATAACTTACATGTAAGACAAATACTTTATAAGATATTTTAGAGTAGCTATTACTGACACATCCTCTTTATTACAAGACAGGTACACACATTATTGGTCCAAAGCACTAAATGAATAGAGTTGTGGTTAAAACATAGTGAATTTTACAGATGACTGCATTACAGAAATACCTCTCCATTGATCAGCTGTAAACATAAACAGAAATCAATGATAAACAAATATTGTTTCTTCATATATCAAAATGAATGGATTAACATTTTGTTTCAGCACTGAAACTGTTACAGGGATGGAAAAGAGCTAGCTAACTTTATTAAAAATATGAGACATACTTCTCATAGATAATCACATAAATTCATAAGACAAATATACCAAATGTCCCAAATAACCTTTGTTTGGAACTCTGTAGCCAGCAAATTTCATGATATTGCTACCATAAATCAGAATGAATCAATACAAACCAAGAATAAGATTATGAAGTAAACCAAACAGCAGAAAACATCTTCAGTCTCTATTGGCTTCAACAGGCTGCCAGTGATATAATGATATTACGTATTTTAAACAATATCAAGTTCCACAGCAGGTATATAGTAAGAAGCTTTTCATTCTGTCTCTGCAATACAGTACCTTGGATTCTAATTAAATAAGACTGAGCTCCATAAACGGTCAGCTAGAGGGGTTTGTAAGAAGATTGTGTTTCATCATTTAATTGTATCATAGTTGTTTCCATTTTTTCTTGAATTAATGATATATATAATTCCAACTGAGTAGACGAGAGTCAGTCTCTCATAAAGGAAAAACCTATTTTAAATGACTGAATGTTGCAAATATTACATGTTGAAGAGCAAATATAATCAAAATGAGACGATGATATTTATTAAAGGTACATTATATTTTGAAAATCATAGACAATTCTTTTATAAAGCATGGTAAGTAATGCAAACCAAATAAATGCATGATGTACTGAAAATTATGAGGCCTCCCTAACATAGTTATGTACTTCAGCCTTTACTATTAAATCTCTGTTGAAAAGCAAGGGAAGAGGGCAAGAGGGTTCTTCTGTACAGAACATAAACCATAATAATCAGACATTCTAGAGTCAATAAAATGTTACCATGACATGTTAAGTAACAAAGAAGTGAATTCTGTACTTACTTAAAAACATCAAAACCTTACAAACACAGTAGGAATGATTTTAGATTTAGGAGCAAAAGCAGTCTTTATTCATCTGCACTTCTGCATGAACAAAACTTCTGTGCTCACAGCCCTCTTGTTAATATTTGAATGTGAACTAAATCTGATACAGCCATAAAAGTCTCAACATATATATACCAGCTTCATGGAAACTGGGTAGAAGAGAAAGATCCCATTAGTTCTCCAAAAGACAGGGAGAGATCATCACACACCCGTTCTGTTTGAACCACTTGACAAAATCAACACATATTTAGCTCCAGACTAGCTGCGGCATGGGCAGCCTCCTCCCCAGCCAACATCTCCAAAGAGATAAATAGAAGACATAGGAGGGAGCTGGGGTGTTGTGGTGTGCAAGGGAGACTAGGGGAGAACCGATGATGGTGCCTTGCACCAGGGGCAAAGTAGCAAACCTGAAAAGGAAGAACACAGGAGTGTAGCAAGGTGGGTGCTGGGAGAAGAGGCAAGAAACCAGATTCGTAGGAAACAAGGCTTCCGTGATTTGGCCACCCAGGAAACCATTTGTTTTCCCACCATGTGCTGTACTATACATATCCTATTCATCCCTGATGACACTGCATAATTTGAAGTAAAGTCAAAAATGTCATTGTAAGGAAAATAACTTTCCTGTTCTTAATTTTAAAGATTTACTTAAAAAATGCTCTTTTCAGGAGCATTATGTTACTGTCTGCAAAGCAAGTAGAGAAATAAATGTCAAGAATAAATTTCATATTAAAAGAGTTGCTTTGCTGTCATCTGAGACATGCTCTCAATAAAGGGCTGTTTCTTCCCGTGAATTAAGCATATCTACCTGACATGTCTCCAGAAAATAAAGCTGCTTAACCATAGTACCGCAGTAGTAATGTAGAATGCTCTCTCACTCGAAAGCGCTGGAGATTCAGTTGTCCACACATGTGCTTTTCATTCAAGCACAGGGGCTATCTCAGAGTTTCCTCACCTTGTTGACATATTTACAAACCTTGGCTTGCCTACTGAGAAAATTTTGGCCCATTCCACTGGATTCCTCTAACTAAAGGATGAAAGGTGGTGACATGATTGTCATTACTCTTAGCTTTCTTACCACTGAAGCCCTGTGCTAAGTCCAAGAATACTGAAAACCTCTGTATGAATAGGTTTTTAAAATGCATAGAGTTCAGAACTTAATCAGGAATGGCAAAGTGTGGAAAATCAAGGTAAGCAGACACTTCACTTCTCCTAAGAGGGAATCATTACCCTAACATATTGCGTACAACACACATGGTCTACCCACAACAGAAACCATCTGTCGGGATGGCTTAGAGCCTGCACACAACCGATCAAATCTTTGTCTCTCCAGCATGGGTGCCAACAACAATAGACTGACTTATGAAACCAGCACAACCCTGTGAATAACTTCTCATCATGTAGAAAGCCCTTCTCTCTCTTGGCATTGAAGTACTGGTACCACATGCTTCTTTTCAGTTGTTAACAGCTGGTGATTAGCAGTAGTCATAATCTGAATCTGATTCTTCAGATTGCATCGTAGCTAGGCATTCAACATACTCAGAAATAGAACTATTAGGAACAATATAAAATTGTAAGGCCTTTGGAGCAGAAATTGTCCTTTCAACAGCATCATATTGGAATTGGCTCAGTGTGAGCTTTTGGGTGTTACTATAAATAAATACATGATTTCCTTCTCCTGTGAAAAGGAACTTTTAATAACTTTGAAAAACTATGAAAAGCATATTAATAGTGAAAAAAATTGTCAGTTTTTATATTTTCTTAGTCTGAGAAGGGGCAAGATCCAATAAAGGAAGTACACCACTACAGCAGGACCTAGCGTCAGTTCCAGAGAAAATTCGGATGCAAAAAAGTCACTTGCGCAGTGAAGAAGGAGCACATTATATGAAGACAAAAAATCCTAATATTAAGCATCCTTTTTCAAATAGAAGTTGAGAATCGTCAATTAATTGCCTCTGATAAGGCACAGGCAACTGAATTAGTCATTTTGGGTGCATGTCTATCTTGATAAGTAGCAGTGATGCTGGACTTCTGTGTGTGTGTATTTGCTTTCAGAGCCTCTTTGAAGGTATCAGCATCACGTGCCCATACAGGACACGATCATTACTCTTTCCTCATTTGTAGTCCTGTTTGCATTTCAGCACTTTGCTTTGCCCTTCATACATCACTGATAAAGAATAGATGAGCAAGGTGAAAGAAGAGGCGGATGGACTGTAACTTGACTTAAGTAATAGGGCTTGTTTTTTGCAAAGTACATAAGGGAAATTTTCTGTCTTGTTTCCATGTAAGTACAGAGCTCAGTCATGGTCCGCACTCTTCAATTTCCATGGCTTTTGCCATTTCTTTTTTAGTGTTCGTGCTTGGGCTTGACTTTCTTTGATGTCAGGATAAAGCTTTTATGTTCTAAGGATATGAAACTCTTAAAATTCTTCCCAACCTCTCAGTTGTCCCTGTGTACTTCTGTTCGAGTTATTCATCAGTATAATAGTGGCTACTTCCCAAAAGTAGTCTCTGGCATTTTTTAAAACTATTTTTGATCACTAAGATGCTGCAGTGAAATCTACTTTGCTTGCTATTATTTTTTATTATTCATTTAGATAAAAAAATTCTAGGCGACACTGTCCACCTAGTCCACATAATGCTACAGACCTAACCTGAAGGATTCATCTGAGCAGTATAAGGGGTTCTAGACCACATCTATAGCTCTATCATTGTACAAGCAAGAGTAACAAGTGAGAGTAATGAAACAGGGTTTTGGCTGATGAAACAACTGTGTTCCTGGGTGCAGCAGCAATAGGAAATTAGGTATGATTCTTAAAGTAGCTATGTATGTTCTTATCGAAAACATATATGGTCAATTTAGGATGTTCCTAGACATTACCTCCCTTCCTGTCTATCTGTTCTTTCCACTTTGCATGAGAAAGCAAAGGAAATGCAAGGAAAAGTAACAGATGCGAGAGAGACAGTGAGCAAGATTATGCTGGCATGAAGATCTTGAACCAGTCCTTTCCTCTGCTGCCATCTGGCATCTCTGCTCCCAGCTGAGAGAGCCAGGATGCTTTCAGGCCAGGAGAATTTTAGAGTTAATAATGAAACACAGATAACCGTGAGGCAAAGGGTATGATATAACATGATCTTTTGGTGGCAGTCTGGAGCTTCATTAGTGAATGAAATAGCTATTCAAAACTGAATCCCATGGCATAAAGGAACTCAAAATGTGGCTGTAACACAAAACGGATTAAATAACATTACCTAAAATGAGAGAGGAAAACAGAGTTTATACAGGTGTTTACTAGACTCAGGAATGTATATATCAGAATCAGATATTTTCATACAACTGAACCAATTTTATTAAAATGGCTTATTATCTCCTACCAAATTGCTTCCCCTTCCTTTTGATGTTGTAGATAATATGAAGTCAAACAGAAACTTCCTAGTTCATCTCTGGCACATGGAGATATTTTTGTTCTTACAGCTAAATCAGCTGTATATTCACTAAGCCTTTCTGCTGCAAAATAGATATGTACTTGAAGAGCGGAACTAGAATCCTATTTGAGAAGCTCAGGCTTTTGGATGGGCAGTATGTGGATTAAAGTGTAATGCTTGCTCCACTTGCATGAACTACAAAATGTCTAGAAGGTAAGAGCTGCATTATAAATACATTTAAAGCCATTTGAAAAGGCAGAATGAAGTCAGACTCCCATTTAACAGTTGAGTCTCCCAAGAGCTCTGAGCAGTACTCTATTACTCATTTACAAAAGCAATGAAAACATTAATTGACCTCTTGATTAGTATTTAAATAATAAATAGCACAATGGATTAATGGACTGGCCTTTTACCTCAAAAACGTAGTTTAAAACTGACTTGACAAAAAAATCAATTTCATTACATGATACTAAAATTACAAGTGCCAATAGGTGAGAGTTTCCATACATACAAGGCCACATATCACATAATCATGTCAAACTGAAATTTATTTAATGCTTTCTCTTCTTCTTCTTCTTCTTCTTCTTCTTCTTCTTCTTCTTCTTCTTCTTCTTCTTCTTTTTTAATGAATGCATGTGTAGTGTGTGTTGAAAGAAAGCAGGCTGCCACCTGCTTCAGAAATATTCCACACATCCCCATCCCTGGGAACTAAAATATTTGGTTTAAATATAAGAAACCTGAAAACTGACACAGTTCCATTATCTCATTCAGCTAATTAAAACAGATGCATTTTGGAAAAAAATGTGAAGTGCTTTCTGTAAAGCGTTTATTTTGTAGAATCATCGTGCACTTAGATTTGTGGAAAATAAACTCATATTTTATTTTTTTGGAAAATGTTTAAGTATAAACTTCATATTGGCCAAGTCAATGGTGTCTGGAGCTAGGTGTTTACATTATATTAAATTAGTCAATGCAAGGTTTTCATTATGACTTTGACAGCTGGGAAATATCATAAGCTGCCCTTAGTAGACTTCTACCCTAAGGAGTGGAAATCTCATGAGGTCATCTATTCCTTTGAGTTTTCCTTTATCTTCATTTGAAACACTGTGAAAACAGCTGGCCAAAATGGATCTGGAAAAGAGGCTGCATCCACACTGGGACAGTTCCCAGAAGCAAAATCCTTAGGGCAGTCTCTGACATTTAACATTTCTGATGAATATATATATATATAGTTGCACACTACGTTATTGTGAAATTAGATCTAAACCAGCGTACTGAGATTGTGATCCTAATTTTGGCTTATAACAGTTAATAAAAAGTAGTTTCCACAAAACCATTCATTAACTGTATGCAATAAATAGTTCTAGCTGTATTAAGCTGAGCATTTCAATGTAAGTAAATGAGCTTGCTGTAGAATTTAATAGATAAGCTGATATTTCTCAAAAAAATTGTTAAACTTTGATTGCTGGATTTGCCCCAAAACCAGGCTTTTTTCTGCAAGGACGTATTCTGCTTTCATTTATATATACCCATTTCTTGTGAGTGCAGCTATGCCATTTCTCTATCTGTCTGAAATTTTCTTGCAATATTATCTCAGATAAGATTGAGTTTTGATTTATTTTTGATTAAAAATATCTGTCTCCCAAATAAATCTTTGATTTATCATTGAAAGCATTTGAAAATTGTAGTCTAAGATGTATTTAGACTGTGTTTAAGCTAATTTTCAGTGATATTCTGGCATATATATTTTTACCTGTTTCCACATTGGAATGAAAAAATCAGGAGAAAATCAGGTTTGAGTGTGCAGTGTAACTATATACAGAAATGGACATTTGTTTTCATAAATTTACTTGTTAAAAGGATGAATCTTAGAATTAGACTAATACAATAGAAAGAGTCAATAAATAATTCTAAGCAAAGAATGATTCTAAGAATTGTACATATTGACCAATAAAAATCGTAAAGAAGAATAATTTAATGAATTCCTTGATGTAACTTAAGCTGTTTGCCTTAATGGTTATTGTGAATAATAACCAAGTTTCCTCTAGGAGAACGGTAGACTAATTAAAGTCATAGATGCATTTGCAGGTATTTCTTTAGCATATTTTGGAATTGTTTTTTGTTTGTCTCTGCTTATGTTCTGAACCTTTCAATTCATATACAAATGCAGTAAGAGTCTATCAAAATGCAAGAGCCACCTGATTGTGGCAGGGGAAAAAAATAAAAAAAGATGAGATTGCTGAGATTGCTTCAGTGTGGTCAATCTCTGTTAGGTTGTTTCCCTTTACTAGATTCATGTGATGATGAACATAGAAATTTTGGCCCTTATTAAAAACTCTCTCAAAGAAAATATAAGTATGGTTCTGCAGTTCAGATTACAACAAAGTGGTTTTGGCAGCTGCAAACATACTGTGGCAGAGAGACCATATGGTAATTCCCTTTGCAGTCTTCATTTCCTCTTCCCTTTTTCTCCTCAGTTCATACTTACTTGTCTCATTTGTAAGAATAAGATTAGAAATTCTGTAGGGCAAGAATCATAGCTTTGTCTACTTCCTAGAACACTTTGGACAACATAGGCCCCATTTATAACATCCTCTTCAAGCTTCAAAAGTCATACAAGGAATCTTGGACACTGTCAGACTACTGAGAAACTGCCCAGTTCTGTTTTTCTGTCTCAAACTGAAACGTGTGTTCAGAAACAGCTTCAGTAGGTGCATGAGTGGTGCTTTCTTCTATGGCTTTTTAATCAAAGGTAAACAGAAGAAGGTCAATTTTGAAAAGACGGATCTGTTGCCTGTTTTGCATTTTCAGATGATAAACCTCAGTTAGGGACTTGTTTAATAAATTTTTCTATTTCTAGAACTATTTTATTCTTCATCTCATCATAATTCCTTCCTGGTGCTCTGTCTGTCATGGCAATATGTGCTCTGACATATGCTTAGGTTTGACCCCAAAGATGTAATCTAGCCCTAAAATCTACACCTGCTTTGTGACAAGATTCACTTAACTGTAGTCATGACAATGACTTACAGCTACAATGTATAAATTAGTGTTGAAAAGCTGTATTTTAATTTTATTCAACTGACACTTCTTAACATAATAGCTTATTAAGCCTTTAGTCAAGGGGCAGACGCCCTGTAATTTGGGAGGGTGATGGGCAGATTCTTCCCTAGCAAGTCCATAAAAATAATAGGCATATTCTAATTGCAAATTGTATAGGTGCATAGCTATAAACGTGTGAACAATCTTAATTTATGTTTAGGTAAATGTTTTTTGTGCTAAGTTCTGAAAATTTGACCAGTCTTTTCGGAAGCCTGAATGGATCTGTTCACGGGTAAAAGTATCTTGCTCATTTGGAAAGGGATTTGGGGGCTTGATTGAAAATCCACTGATCAATTTATCTGTTGATGTCAGTGATTTTTCTCTCAGACTCCAAATCTTTTGAAAAATTAGAAAATTGCGTGTAAAACACCTGGCTTAGTGCTGTTTGGGTTATGCTTACTTGAATTTATACTAACAATGACTACCACTTAAATAATGTTCATAATGTTTTCAGCAGACTTTATGAGCTCCTTTATGTGTTTGACAACCTATGTGAGATAATATTAACAATGAAAGTGTTAATTTTTGGCAAAGGCCATGAAGCAGAACTTATCACCTGTAGAGATGCAATCTTCTTTGGAAGCGGTAATCAGCATGACATTTTTTAAAAGCAATATAATGTATTTTGGCAGCACATAAATGCATAGCAATCCAAAACAACGATGTCCTTTTTGATCTCTTGCCAAATGATTCAGCGCTGGAGCTTGAAAGTCTTACAGGTGTTAGTTCCCTTTTTCTGTTGTTGTTGTGGGAGCAAGACGTACACATTAGCAGCAGTCTAGAATGTTTGCAGTTTCATCTGAAATGTTGTGTGTAGTTAGAAGGTTAAAATGAGATTACACCTTTAATAAGAAAGAAAATGTTTGAGCCAATTGGCCGATAGGATAAAAATTCTGTTGTGCTTCTAGAGCTTTGTGCAGAATCAAATGGCAACTTAATTATAAAAAGTCTTTATATCTCAGCTAATTTGTTTTAGAAATCAGTGCATATTATCAAATCACTTTATGTGGGATAAGCTGGCAGGAATGACCGTCTCTATTTAAAAGAGTTAAGAAGAAAAATGCTAAGCTGAATTAATTTTGCCATAAATAATAGTGCAAGTAATAACAGGATAAACTAGACGAGACTCCCAGTGCCACAGTGTGTCTAGCACCTCTGTGGCAAAAATAGGGTTCCGTGTTACTAATGCTTATCAATTCAAATTATATCCTAACATTTTCCAGGTGAGATAATAGGGTTTTATATGTGCATGGTGAGTTTCATTCATCCCTATTCAAAGTCTGTCATATTTTTGACGAGTACGTGAGCACTCTTACATAGTTACGTGGCATACAAGGACAAAAAAGAACTTTGTAAAACACAAAAATCTTAATTATTTTGCTCTTAGCCCCTCTCTGGAAAATTAGACCTGTTTTAAGCGTTCACTCCACTGAAGCCAGCAGGATTTCTCTGTTGATTTCAATGGGCCTGGGATTCCTGTCTTCACCCTTCCGTGCAGGGAGGGTTCAAAGCGCAGAATGACTAATGCGCTAAACTTGATTATTATCGTTTCGTATGAAACATTATAATTATACATCCATAATGTGTTTATCGCTGTCGTTTATATTTGACCCAGTCCCGCAATCATCCCACAGCTTTAGATGAGTGGAAAACAAGTCTTCAATTTAAGGGCTTGTTTCAGAATTGGAAATAGATAGGCCTGA
Organism: Rhea americana; assembly: GCF_003343005.1. Classification (NCBI taxonomy): domain Eukaryota; kingdom Metazoa; phylum Chordata; class Aves; order Rheiformes; family Rheidae; genus Rhea; species Rhea americana. Next base: position 1,402,213 of record NW_028186712.1, read on the forward strand.
GAAACTCTCCTTTCGTGGGCCATTCCCTCGGTCCCTGTATCTTGTAATGACCTACCGTGTGAGTTTTTTGTACTCTGGAATATATAAAGCTACAACATATAATTGCATGCGATAATCCAGAATAGCGAGGCACCTATATGAGTGTCAAGTAACTTTTCCCCCCACCATATTTATGCATAAACATGTTCAGGACTCAACTGAGTGGAAAACATGTCCATTTCCTGCTTCTAAAGACAGCAGTTCCCCCGAGGCAGAAAAAATCTGTGCAACATCACAGCCAGACAGCACAAAAACTCTACCTATTTTCAGCTATTCTGTGGTTATTTTCATCATTTTCATTTCCCAGCCTACCTGGCGGAATGAAAATGCTTGAGGAGTCATCTGTATGAATGTAAATGTAAATACATATGAATGTAAACAGATGTAAAAATAAATCTGTATTGTATATATGCATGCTAATTTTTCTAGGCTACAGCTGTCACCCTTTAGATGGATTAATGATTTAATTTCTCTCCTTGACATTTTTGTATTTTTTTTTAAGCTTGTCTTTTGTACCCTGATAACCCTTTCATTAGACAATGGAATTTTATATACTATAACAAATTGTCATCAGAAATTATTTTTTCTTTTGATTCATAGCATGTTTTGCATTTCTGAATTTTAAGAGCAATTCTAAGAAGCTTCTTAAATAATGAAATAAAATGCACAACTACAAATCAAAAGGTATTAATTTCAAAATAGATATTTCGAAATAAGAGCTAGGAAGAAATGAGAGATTTTACATATAGATATAAAAATCTGTTGATACCACTTGAATATCGACTTTCTCAGATGCAAGGAGCATAAATACTAACCAAATCTATTGCTCACCCAGTTTATGTATTACTGTTTGACTGAGGTAAGGAAAGACATCTAAACAGAGGTGGCAACTTTTGAAAAATGCATTTGTTTACCAATAAATGAACCAAATTGATATTACATGGCCTTTTTCAACACAACTTTACCTATATACCTTCCATAATATATTGTCCCTGGTGATAAACTTCTAGTATATTTCGATATATATTGCAGATTTACTCTAGCTAGCTCAGGAGCTACATATTTATGAAGAATTTATAATAAAGTGCATTGGCCTTCACGCTAGTATTTTCACAGAAACAAGATGCTACTAATTGCCCAATTGGCGACATTTTGAGGCAGTATGCCTGCCAAATTTAGGATTTACATCTCTACATAAAGTACTGTTTTTTTTTCTCAATACTAGATTATTTATTAGGAGAAAAATGGTGCATGTGGTATGCATCTTGGAAGGAGGCTAAAAAAGATTTAGAGGAGAGGTTGGGAGAGGTTTAGTCCACATTTGAGAAAGTGTGGACATAGTTTCTACTGGAACTTGTAAAAGTGTGAGAAAGAGAACGGTTACAGGATGTCAAGTAACACTACATAGAACTGCTTGATTACTATATTCTATTTGTGTGATAAAATACATATTGCAATATGCAAAAACATAATTTCAATTCGGGTAAAAATCTCAGGTTGGATGAAATAGAGGTTAAATAAACATGAGCCTATATAACAGTTGGTTCTTTTAAATATCAGAAAATTTGGGGAGGGGGGAAGTGAAAAAAAGCTTGGAAAGATACACAGAGAAATAGCTTTAGATAATTACAGAAGCAACAATTGATTGAAAATATTAGAATGTGGCTCCCAAACTGGAACAGATGTCTGTATTTTCTTCTGTGGCATTTAATAAAGGGAAATAGAGTACTAAAAAAAAGTTTTATTTCTCATTCATCCTTATTCACACTGGATGTGAAGACTCAAAACCAGACCTGATATTCTTGAATTCATATTTGTATCCCAAGTTGTGGGAGGTAATGCCAACAAATTCTGGAACAAATATTAAACCTTATATTTGAAGTCTAATCCGAACTTTAATTGTAGTTTTAAATTAGGCTTAGCATGACAAGTAGATTTGCCTAACACAAAGTTACTGTTTTGTTTTATTTTCAGGCCTTTGTTACTGAGACAAGACCCTGGATTAGATAGACTGTGTTTGACAGAATACAGAATCTTGCTACATTTTTTACATACTAGAGATTATTTGCTGTTTGTGGGCAAAGTGACTAGCTTGAAAATGACCAAGAGAGACTTCTTCCTTTTTCCAGATATGGAATTTTATCTTAAAATTGTAGCTGCTCTGAGTCCAAGTTGGGCAAGATTCAGGCTATTAAAGTATTCAGATAAAGATTCAGGCAAAAGATTATGGAAAAATAACTTTTTAAAAGTCCCTTAATGTGTTTAAAATAATATTTGTAACAGCTATCAATGATATAGAAAGAACTCTCAGTATTTTATTGACCATCACTGAGTGATGTGCCGTTGTGATGATCCATGTGGGGCATTTGCAAAAGAAACACCAGCAGAGCTGTAGAAAATCTTGTATGTGCCATGCGTGATTGCATGGAATCCATTTGAATCATTTGCATTCAATAATCATCAACTATAAAAGGAATCTGTACATTTGTTGGTATATAGATACAGACTGTGTGATACATATTCAGTACTCTTGTGCATTTTGTCGAGGTTGGTTAGATATCCCAGTTCGGTACTGGCAGTATTTGCTCCCAGTTTACAGTTCCCAGACATAGAATAACTAGGATTATCGTAACACCCTTTAATCAGCTGAGCCATTGTAGGGAGTCTAGCACCACGGCTTTTAGGAGTAAGGATTATTCTTTTTAGGACATTAGGAAAACATATAAATACAGAGTCTAAGGAAACATTTTGCTCTTAAAAGGCAGCGTGTCAACAATATAGTTAGAACTGAATGACACCCATCAAGGAAAGTCTCAAATTCTCATACATGCGTGGCATGGCATTCTCTGGTTTCTCACACTGTGTCATCATTGTGCTGCTTTCTGTTTTATTAATTTTAAAATACTAAGTTAGGAAGACACTTATGTTTTCACATTCTTACTGCTGATTTTATGTTCTAAATACTAAAATATTTGAACTGCTCTCTTCAGAGAATTACCTGTTTCTTTTCTTGGGGGAGATAATCTGGATCCACTAAAACCCATAAAAACAAAGTATTTTATATGTTTAAGTGTTTCCTGAGATATCAAATTCTAGTAAATGCAATAAAATTTAAAGAAGTCAAACAAAAGCAAAATGTCACTTTGATCCAGTTGCTGCATTTCTTAAATATTTATGTATATTTTTCAATTATAAGATATGTATAAAGCAAAATTATAAAATGAAAAGGTAAACATGAGGCTCTGCTACATTCTCCAACTGCAGATTAGAGATCATCTAATTCCTTGTTCTGTAAGGAAGACAACTTTGAAATAACGGAATCCATTATTATTTAATAAATTCTAGGAATTTAGTTTGCGTAATTATGAAAACAGCTTGAAAAGCAAGTATAGGTGGATTGTAGTTACTGAAGAATGTTTAAATAGGGACATACCTTAAAACACCAATTTAAGAAGAAATAGGATCATGCTGTTGTCATCCTTTTTAGATGCAGAATGTTTCTTCTGCTTTCTACTGATCTCCCTCTAGTGGAGACCTGTAGGTCTGCAGGCAATGAAACATTTCTCTGCACAATTTTTCATGTAACAGCTATTAATACATGATGCATATGCTACAAGCATCTGTTTTCAGTAATCAAGACAAATTCTGTCAGTTCCTTTAGGAGAAAGTAGTGTAGGTGGAATACACAGAGAAAAGACTGGAATTACAAAGCCTTAAAACTCAAAGGCCCATCAGAGAATAGCTAGGAACGCGATTTGTTTGCTAAACCCATTCCTTATGGATCGCAATAGGAAACATTATGTTGGAATTTTAATTTTTTAGAGAAATTGGTTGTATCTGTGGCCTAGATTCTGCCTGGAGGTGACAACAGTGCAGGGGAGAAGAAGGAAAAATAGCGAAACAGGTGTTTACAGAGACTTCTTTATGCCTCGTCCTTGTGGGTTTGAACAGGCTCTCAAGGGGGCAAGAAATAAAGTGTGGCCTCACCTCCCCTAATCTCCCCACCAGCCTGCGCGCTGGGTTTGGTATGCAGCAGGAGTAGGCTGCACCCCATAAATCACTGTCACACCAGACACGCTCTTTCCCTCACACCCGTGTTTTGTGCGTTCAGACAAGTGGAGCTCTCTGATGCCGAATGTCTTCCAGTTCCCGTGGCTGAGTGTGGATATTCAGCTGCCCCAGTCTTTCTTTGGGCAGCAGCTAACGGCATGACAAACTGCTCTGAAAGTATGCACTGGTAATTCACATTTGTAAATAACAAAACTGCTTGTGCATGAATTACATATGGCATCCTTATACACAGAAAAGCAGATTTGTATTACAAATGTACAAATACAAATGTATTACAAATTTGTATTACGTGTGTAAACACGTGAGTGCCAGGAATAAATGCACATGTGCTCATTCACTCATGTGTACGCTCAAATGCAAATTGCGAATCATTTTAAAGAAGACAAAGTAGTTGCAAGATAACAGAAGGTTGTTCTTCTGATACCAATAGCATTAATCATATATTTCACAGTGAATATGACATTAAAACATAACTTTGATTAATGATAGTGTCAGTTTATTTAATCAAGTGCAAGCAACACCACACTGGTTGTTTGTGATTATTTCTCTCCTTGACCTCATCTAGCTGAGGAGTAACACAGTGAAATCAGGTATGTCCCACTGATGTGAAACAGCATGCAGTGAAGCCAGTGCCTGTCCTTGCCCAGATGACTTCTCAAAACTCAGGAGAAGGTAAATGAGGAGCAATTCTCAGTGTTTGAACACACATCAAAAATTACATTGATTAATTAGAGGCAATGAAATCATATCTACAGGTCACAACTAAGAGCTGCATCTCCTTACCGTGGACACTGAAAATATGCTGAGAAAATACCGAGAAATCACTCCAAAGAATTGCTAGTTTTTTCAGACAAAGGTTCAGAAATGTTTACCAGTACAAAAAAAGTCACTGGTCTGTCCAGACACAGACTTCTAAAAGATGGACTCTGCTGACCTCTGGTACCCAATCCTACACTAGAGCTGTACGCTTGGCCTGTAGACCCAGCTTTGGCAGGGTTTTGAGCTCTTTCACTGTTGTCTTTTTTGTCAATACAATGGAGCCTCACAATTCTCCGAGGGTGTGTTACTACTAGCTGCCTGTAACCCCTCGTGAACTGGCACTAGCAGCAGAACAAAACCAAATGGAATGGTTTTGCAAGCTAAAAGGGCTGAACTCTAACCAGCAAATCTCTCAAACACGTAGAGGAAAAGGGAAAAGAGTGAGATCAGAGAGAAGAGATGGAAAGAGGGAAAAGAGGAAGAAAGGTAAAGTGCAGCGCTCGTTCCTGCATGCGAAGAAGAGATGAAAATCACGCACAGATCTAGCTGAAAGGGCAGGGAGAGATGGTAAACTGCTGCAGCAGCCCCAAAACTACCTTTCCTACCACTGGGCTGTGTTTAATCTTGCTGCTTTATTGACTTCTGTGTGCTTTTAGCAACCACTTTGGTATTTGCAACGGGAAGCATTCTAGAGACTTGTGGGTATGGCGTTATGTCAGCAGGCAGGAAGCAGGCAGGAGAATTTTACCTGCCTGTGACAAAGATAACTAAAATTCCGCCTAGGGCACTTTGCCAGCCACCTTCAAAAGCAGCACTTTGACCGCACCTTTAAACTGGGCAGCTTGTGCCGTTCTCTGTGCCAAATAAAAATTCTCTTGGTTTCTTTTTAGACAGCTTTTGGCTTTGGTGAAGCCAAAAAAAAGAGTCTCTAGTAAAGTGCTATTTTTTCCACTTGCCACTAACTTAGAAATACTGAACAGCTTGAGTGCAGGGGGATGGGAAGGGAAGAGGGATGAGTGAGGAGGAGCTCCATTGTGCTGAGACCAATTATAGAGGTCTCAGCCCAAAAAAAGGCTCTTTCAGAAAGTCACAAACAAATGAAAACAGAAGACTGTGATAAATCGTGGCACAGCTTTAACTCCCATGCATCTCTTGTTTCCAAAAGCTATAATAATAAGCAAAATGTACTGGGTCGTATCCCTCTGAGGACTGTAAATTTAATCTGTGTATGAAATTCAGCATCTTCACTGTGTTAGATTGTTCTACTATTAATGAATTGTAAAGTTTTCAATTAAAAAAATGAAAAAATATACTTTGTTTAAATTAACACTTCTTTCTGATATCCTAATATAATATTGAAAAACATACATGCAGCTTTGGAAACAAAAGAAAGCATCAGCTGGGTATACGGCTTGCATTGAATATGAGTATGTCCACCTCCTTCATTTTTTAATTTTAACAGCCTTGCACCACATTGAGGTTTTCCCTGGTATTTCTCTGGATATTGCTGCATCGTTGTGTTTACAGGACCACATATCTTTTTTGCCACCTTGAACGTGTTTGTTCAAAGTGTTCTTCACATGGCATATCCTACCTGACTGTTTTCAAAAACCACTGTGTCCAAAATGCTGTAAAATCTCCACTTTTCCAAGCATGGAAAGAAACTAAGCAGCTGATAATCATTAGGATGTGGGATTTAAACACTTACATGACGTAAGTTTGTAAGCTTCCTTTAAAAAATGTTTCAATAGCTAATCAGAGTGGATAAATCTGCCTTGCAAGTTATTTGGCGATACGTGTCATAGGAGATCACACTATGCAAGTTACAATACGATGTTTTCTTGACTAGATCTCAGGCAGTTTGGAAGGCAGATTATGTCACCGCTGTTTCTGGTTGCCATTATTCGTGCTTCCATTGAGTTCCATCTATTTCTGTTCTCATCATTGTTCAGAAATACTGGATTGTGCCACTGCAGTTGGGAGTCAGTCAGGAGGAGCATGCCAGCTCTAAAAAAGGAAAGCTTTTTGCTTTCACAAAGAGGCTTTTGTTAATTAGTGCTACGCAAGGAGGGAAATGACAAAACTCCATACTTTTTCATTTAAGTGTTTGCAAAAGTGATTTTGTTTAAATTTCACTGAGTGTAGCAGGAAACGTTAAAGCTGAAGGATACCAGACAGAACATACTTATATCCTTCAGGGTGGGAGCGAGAGAGGAAAAAAGCCTCAGGATTGTATTTTTATTATGTGTACTCTTTCCTTACCATTAGAGAACTGTAAACTTTTGAAGCTTGTAAATAAGTATTGATTTGAAAGCTCTGAAGATGATAGAACTCTTCTTTTTAACTATAGAGCCAGTATAATATAAGCATCATAGCACCATATCCCTGTTCACTGCTGACCTGGGACACAGGGATGCCAGGCCAACATCGATGCAAGATGCTTCCTTACATTAACATTTGGCTCACAATTTCAGAGCACACTTACAGGATGCATTTCACCAATTTTTGGCAATTAATTTGAGGTACTTCAGTAGTTGCCTTATACAGGCAATAGCTAAAGAGAAATTCTTCTACAACATAAGTGGAATTTCAGGTAGATTCTTCACTGACAATAGAAAATCTATAGTATGCATACACTCCTAACTTAGATTATACGCCCCAAATTAGGTGGCTGAATCTAGATCATAACACATCCATACAAGGAATTAGTGTTGAGTAGCTTTTAATTCACATACTAGCTCACAGTGCATTCATTTCCTCATATAGACAAGTTCTAATTCACAAATGGGGCTGTTGTTTATTAGGATCAACTGGTGTGATTCTGTTGCAGCTCTACGAGATAATTTCTAGAAACTGTATTACTCCACTATCAAATAACTCATGCTTTGTACCCAAAAATAATGTGTGTAAAGTACAAGGCCTTAGCGTTTTCAATTGAAGCAGGGTTGCCTGTGTCAATAAAATCAGGTTTGCTTTTGACTAGTCTTAAGAATATTATTTATTTATTAGCGGAAATGATAATACTTATTTTGGCAACTAATGTTGACCTAATAAAACACAGATGTGTGAATGTAGCTGTATTTGCATTAGTGCAGGGATCTGTAATTTATAGTCACCTAGGGACTCCCTGTATCCACAGTGATCCACAGACATTGCCTCCACACTCAGCCAAGCTACGGAAGCTTTTCTGTTCTGATTTCAGCTTCAGAGAGCAAAATGTGGATGTAGATTTCATACAATTAATCTCCCTTTCTCCACCTCTTCACTTGCTTGCTTGATTCATGAGAATCCAAAACCAGCCTCAAGTTGACAACTAGCTTTTTTTTTTCCTAGGCCAAAATTATAGTGCTAAAATAAAGATTAATTTTTCCTTTTGGAACTAGAAAAATAGATTTTTCCCTTAGCCTTTCCTATGCAAGTGGTCTCCCCTCCATGACATAACCAAACATTACATCCAATATCGAACCACCAACATTTTGACCAATGGTCTCTGTGGCACAAAATCTATCTATACCCTTTTGTAGCAGAGCTGTCTATATTCCAGCACAACCTAGAGGAATCCCAGGATTACTCTAATTATGCCAAGTTGTAACGTCTCAAGGGGAGTGTCGTGGCAGCCAGTGAATATGACCTTGCTCCAACCACATTCTTTCTCTTTTCACCAAATATTTACTTCTGCTGCACTGAATCAGGGCCTGTAAGTACCAGTGACATAAGCCTGACTTTATAAACTTTGTGCCACTTGAGGATTTCTAGACTGATCACATCTTTTGGTATTCTTTGCTCCAGATATAAGCTAGCCTAGTGCCATAAGGGCACTTAAAGCAAACTTGGCTGGGTTTGGAGTTTCTTAGGACATCTTCTTACCCCATTACAGAAATCACAATGGCTAAAGAATAGGTGTTTCCACCCTGTTATGCAGGTTGATCCTACACCTTTTGCAGGTGGATAACCTACACTTGCCCACAAAATTTTAGGCCAATTTTCCTATTCTTTCAAAAGTAGTTTATTGCATCAAATGGGGTGTGTTTCCTCTTTTCTCCAAAAACTAACAGCTCCAAATCTGCGCTTTGCTTTGTTCTGTTCTGTTCTGTTGAAGGAGATGGTTAATTACATAGTGGCATCATTAAGTGTTGCTATTTTATTTATATATTTTAGAGCCATTCTTGAATGTCAGTTACGTAACACTGCATAACATAAGGACAAGTTTGACTCAAAATGCCATGGGGAAAAAAGTAAATGACAGCAATTGACTTGGGCTTGAATTGATGATACAAATACTAGGGAAAATCTATGCCATTTGTTTGGTCGTGCAGAGAAATCTGTGAATATTGACCCATTACGGTGAAGAATTTGGTTTAATTCCCTAGAAATTCTAGGGCACAATTGTTTGTTTTTCTAGAGCAAGAGTGATACTATATTTTTGCACAAACTTTTGGTTCTCAGCGAATGCTGGTCATCAAGCAAAACCCAATTGCTTGTAAAATGCCAGACACAGTGTATCCTTTTACCAAATAGGTAAATCCATCTCCTGTGATTTTGGTATAGCTTGGAGTGAAACTTACTACAGCTATTTATTCCCGATCCTTTTTTTTCTCTCCTTAAATGATGTTATTTTATTGACTTTATTGACTATCTTTTGGTATCATGTGCAATGTGAGCAACAGTTTACTAAAATAGGTCACGAATCTGGCTCATGATGTATAAATGTAAATCTGTGTCTCAGCATGAATCCTCACCTGGCTCACTGGTCTCAGGAAGCATCGCTATATATTAAAGCAAGTTTGCTTCATAGCAGAGCTTTCTGCATAAAAAGTTAATGGCGCACAAAAGATTCTAGCTAGAGAAAAATCCGAAGTAGTAAAAAAGAGTTAATTTAATGCTTCCAGATTAGCCACCACATATATTTCTCATGGATTCAATCTGATCAGCCTGTTTTGAATTTGGTTATATGAGTAAATATCTGATTTCTCATGAGACCATAAAGTACTTTCATTCACAAAGAGACAACTGCATACTAGTGTGCTTTGAAACATGCAGCTGCAAGTGTCTGATACTTACGGTTCATTTATTATTTGATAGGGAGTAGTAACATGTATATATAAAACCAGCTGAGCTGCTTGTCGTATGCTCCCGCAGCAGAAAGCAACTAAATGCAGCTTTTCAATATGCCCTTTGCCCTGAATATCTCATTAAGACTTCAACCTCATTGGGGCCTTTAATTTTTAATGCAAAACTTCAGAGTGAAGTAGAAAGAAAAAGAGAAGGGGGATAACAAAGGAAACAAAAGGATATTCAGATACCTATGTGGATATAGGTACATGCAGATTTTATATGATATCTAGCTACCTAGAGAGAAGGAGATACACTCATATACAAATGTTTGTATAGCTTTTTGTAAGCACACTGACAGGTACAGTCATTGGCTTCATGCAGAGACAAACTATCGCAATATCTAAACAGAAAGTGATTTACAATTTTTATGTCCGTGTATTCGTAAGTAATAAATAAAACATTTCTGACTGGACAATGGAAAGCCCTCGAGTTCATGAGGCTTTAAATACTTCAAGCCATTTGCTCCTCTGAAAGGTGTCTCAGATGTTGTTCTGTTGTTCTAGGAACTAGGTCTTTGTGCTTGCACTGCACCTCCATTTTAATATACAGCGCAATTTTTACCATTTTGTATTTTTCATACATACCACAGTTTCAAGCGCCATGTATTGAAAACAGCCAAAAGCCCAGATTACATATATTCCTTTCTGAAAATACAAAAACTAGAGCAGTCCTGAAGTAAAGATTATCAGTTCATTCTACTGCCACTTCAGGAATTTCATTGACTTCAGGAATTTATCCAAAATGTGAAAATGTATGTCAACAATTTTCATACGCTTTTGCTACTCAGCCTTAGGTAGCTCAGTAGCATATCATTTAGTAATTTTTGTGTCATTCAGAACATACGCACTGTGTATCTGCACTGTATTGTGCACTGTGTAGTCAAAGGGGGAGGAAAAAAAAATCCTAAAAGTCCCACAGTTCATTAAAGATGCATCAGGCTTTATTATTATTCAAAAAATAAATGGGTGAAGAGGCCATCCTCTGCAGTGCGATAGAAGCGAAGCTCATATAAAACAAGCCAAAGAATTAGTTCCTTCACCAAGGAATGGCATGAAACCCTAGCCACGGTAGCTGTAAAAACAGTTAAAGGTCTTCTTTGTGCTCATTAGCACCACTGTGCTGGTATTCTGTGTTGGCAGCTTTTGGTTCGGGCTCAGGCAGACCTAAAGAAAGTTGTTACCAGCCTATATTCCACAGTTCACAGGCTCTCAAAAAGGACACATTAAAACAGTTAGAGTCCCCAGGGCAAATGGGGAGATTAAGTAGCCTTCTCCCTCAACAGAAGCCGGCGCAGACAAAGCCGGGCATTGTGCATTCAGTACACTATCTCTTTCTCGCGCTGAACTTTACTATTGTGCACCCGGATTCTAGTTTACAAAGTGTTTGGGGGACTTTGCGTAACGGTTCACTGGCACCACCATTGACAGCCATCTGAGTGTGGGAACTTTCCTAAAGGACGAGATGCGCCCCAAATGATCGGCCTATTATATCAGTCCTTAAGCAGACGCCAGTGGCAGTGTTTTAGCTTGGGGGGGGGTTACTTCGGAGTTTTCTTGGAGTCTCATCTTTCACAAGAATACAGATTCAGGCAGGCAAAGCAAACATGGATTATTTGTTTCCCAAAGGACCAGGCCTTTTTAGAATTTTTAACTCTTGCGCTGTGCTACAGAAGCTACCATCCAAAGGAACTCAAGTTGTCTTGGAATAGTTCTAGAGTTTTTTGAGATACTCAAAACAAAATAGTGGAAGACAAATCAGTGCAGTGTGTACTTGACCACAGATTTCATTCATATATATATATATATATATATGTATGTATATATATGTGTATGTATATATATGTGTATATATGTGTGTATGTATACACACCTATGGGAAAAAGAAAACTTAATTTGATTTCTGTGGTCAGCAGATCAGATTTCAGGTTTCCCTCCCTCTAGAACAAGATACTTCCTCTATGATTGAAGAAAAAAATATCAAAATGTGCCACAAGTCTTACTGTAAACTGCAGATCCAATGCTGAAATGTTTATGAAAGCGCTGCTGTTCTAGTAATAGCAGACCTGAAGTAGATTCATTATCTAGCCTGTTTATTTCCATTTACTTTTGAAAAAATCCACATTTTGTCCTGAAGGTTTTCAAAATGATTTTCAATTAATTTGAAGAAACAGTAGTAAAATGATGTGATCTCCGTCTTATCCCAAGACCCATTCCATTTGATATGCTGTGTTTAACTGGAGACTTTGAGAGGACTTTGTATGAGAGAAGCAGCCTTCACAAGAAATACCAAATTTGGAAAGCATATGTCAGCTGAATTTTATATTTCATTTTGGTCTTGTTTCATATTCCAAATAGACTTGCCAGATTTTCTTTTTGTCAGACTGTCATCTATCTGGAAAATGGAAGAGGCTTGTTCTGGGCAAAAGCATGTTTAGAAACAGAATGAGTTCTGGTGAGAGGTGAGAGCTTCCCATTCCCACAACTACTTTACCCTTTTGTCCCTCAGTCAGTTTGAAGAGTGCCACTTGTAGCTGAGGCTACAGAAAGAGGAGCCAAGGTAGAGTACAGCAGGAAGGTGTGGAGCCTGGTTTTTATGCAGTAGAGGTGTGCAGTAGAAGTGCTGGATGATGGAGCGGGGAGAAACAGACACAGACTTGGAATTCTCTCTTTGGGAGGAAGAAGGCACAGTAGGGAGAAGATGGTCATAGGTGACCAGGGACACAGGTGCTGGTGGAAGGGCTGGGTAGGAAGCTGGGAGCTGTTCTAGGAAGTCAATGCTAAAATCCCCAGGTGGGAGATGTCCTACTCTTCAGTTACGCACATTTGTCTTACCGCACTTGGTAGCACTAGGTCTAAACTCAAGAAAAGCTGTGCTTTTGCATAGTTTGTGCTTGGAAGATGCTGGATGAAAAAAAGACCATGGGCTGGCAGGCATGTTGATTTTTGCTGTGAAAAACATTGATCACAGTAGCGTTAAATGAGATTCATATTTATGACTGAGAAAGGGAGGAAAAAAAGGAAATGAGAATAAGATTTTCTATATTTCATGACTTCAGAAGACAATTGATGAGCTTTCATAATTTTCTTTGATAACTGATTCCCTTCGATGAGGAAAGCAGATTATTTGATATCTGCATTCAAGTAAATATTTTTTCTATTCCTCATAAGCAAATTATTGAAGTACATGTTGTAGAAGTTTTAAATTAATATAAGATCAGTGAATTGAAGAAGCAAATGAAAGGGTGTTGCTGAAGGGGGAACTATTTATAGAGATACTGAGGCTGAAGTAAAGTTACAGCAGAATCTTTCAAGTATTTCTCTTTGCTCTGCCCTACTTTCCTATTTTTCTTAAAGATCCTTGTATGAGAACAAGATGAACAGAAGATTAGATCTTTTAGGAAAAGCTGTATTGACCATAGGGACTAGAGAAACAGAAATGAGATTGCATGCACTATATGAAGAACAAGGTCATACACTTGGGGACTTACGTTATCTATTACAAACCTAAGAATTCATGATGGGGAAACGATAAAGGAAAAGCACCTGAATGTACACATAAATCACAAAATGACAACTAGTAAACTAATGCAAAAACAAAGTTGAGGGAGAAGGCATGCTCCCGAAAGTATTCATCGCTAATTATTCATTGGAGAAAGAGTAGGAGTAATCAAACATAAAGATGACATATTAGCACAAAACTAAAAAGGCATAAAGTAGCTATAATAAACAAACTTAGATTATAATTTAGAAAAATGCATCTGTGCATCAGAAGAGTAAAATTTGGACTAGCCTTCCAATAAGAATAGCTGGAGCAAATTCATACTTAAGATAAAATTCCTGCATAGATTAATGTGCCATGTTTTGTGTGGTAGCAGGACATGAACCTGAAGGAAACCTACAGTCTCCTTCCATTCTGTTTGCTCTGTTATAACCTAAAAATTCTGTTTTAGAGAGATACAAAAACTGGAGGATGTTACAAAGCAGAAGTGTCTTATTTTTAAAAACAGGTTTCTTTATGGCTGTTAGGTCCAGCTTGGACCTAAAAATAAAAGAGGAATATTCTGCTTCATCATCACTTCTGGGAAGATTAATATTAATATTATTTTCTTTAAAAAATATATACTGAGTGTTCCATGTAACCTGGAAGTGTTATTGTAGGAAAAAAAAATAGGAAATTGAAACCCTGGTGAACTGAAGGAACTATTCCTCTCTGCACCTCAGTTTTGACTTCTCTTACATCAAACAAGCTATGTCATGATCACAGTACAGCTATGCAGGAAAGCAAATGTGTGAAATAGGAGTTGTTTGGCAAAACAATGTTTCCTCTGAAATGGTAATTTATCAAAATCAAAATATTTCAGACGAATGAAGAAAAATCACTCGAAAGAAAATAAACAAAAAAGTGTTTTGATAAGATAAGGATAGAAATCAATTGAGGTATTTAGATTTTCCATTTTAATGCTTGTCATAGCACTTTTTAGGAACTTTGGTAGCAAAGTCAAAGTTAGAGAAGGCATTTGTTATCAGCCAGGTGCTCCAGGTTTCCTACCATCTTTTTTATTCCACCCCTGAATGGGAAGAATTAGGGAGCCGCGAAGTCCCTCCGGAGGCCCTGGGCCCGGTTCCCACGCACCCCTGGGGACTCCTCCCTGGCCCTGCGGCAGAGATGGAACAGATGCTGGGTTATCTGGGGGAAAAAAAATAGTACGTCGCTAGCAGGGGCGCGCAGCGCGCCGGAGAGCGCGAGCCGGCTCCCTGCGCCGGCGGGGAGCTGCCTCGACGCAGCCGCGGGAAGGCAGGCGGCGGCGCTGCGGGCACCAGGCCAAGCGTCGAGTCCGAGTGAATGCGCCCGCCTGGATTTCCCGAGCCACGGGGCCCGGCGTGGCAGTTAGCCGTTACGTCCCCGGCCTTAGCAAATTTGTTGTCTGTAAATCCCGCATAAACTCATGGCTGCGGGGCAGTATCAGGAGGTCGGTAATTTCTAACCAAGCTCTTCTTCGCGGGGTTATTGTTTATTAATTTAATGTATTGGTGTCACGGAAAATTAACTGGTGCTCTTCTGTAGATACTCTGTCTTCTTTTGTATATGCGCCTGTGAGGGACTATTTATTTATAAAGTCATTAATAAAAGCTTAAACTAGAATTAGTTAGAAAATATGTTACCTCTGATCTTGAAACTAATTGGTTTGTATGGACTGTGTTTAATTTGCATAATTTCCTCAGCATGGTGTCTTTGCTTTTCTTTCATTTTAAAGAGAAAAAAAGTCTTTGTTTCAATACTGAATACAGAATTAAAAAAATAAAACTTCCAGTGATTATAGCTTAGATGTAATGTTTCATCTTGTAGTAAATGTCTATATTTCACATACTTTAAGACTTGGAAATCAGTCAGAGGCTGAAAATATCATCCCTGGGAACGGATCCTCATTAAATAAGGGTTGTCTTTATCCATATCCCTTCCTCCCGCAGGTGAGATGCCACCTCGTCTGTACAGCTCCCTCCTTACAGCTGCTTAATTCTTTCATACATGGCATCTAAGAAAGTCACATTTTCCCAGCTATAACAAGATAAGCCATTTGGTGTATGCGCACTATTTCTCCATAGCCCATAGTTGCTGTTGAAGTAGCTCATTTGAGTAATGGGCAATTTCTGATCTCCTCTTTACGGCTAGCAGGAGTACCTAGTGGTTCTGCTTAGCAGCGACACTTTTCCTTTAAAGTAGCTGTAGAAGAATTAATTCACTAAAATCTGTGGTTTGGGAAGCAAAATGGACATGACTGTAATGCTCCAAATTCCCTGCTGGTTTTGACCACTTAAAACCAATAAACTTGCCAATTTAAAGGCTAAAGACATTTCTGTCACTAATAAAAGGGTAGAGGTTTCTTTCTACGACCGACCACAAAATGGTGGTACAGTTAAGTGAGGCAGTAACATTTAAGTGAGGATAATTCTATTCCATGTGGAGATGAAGTTGTGTGAATACGCACCCATTTCTTCTACTAGGAATTACAGTGATGCTGCTTGGTAGCTAGTTGAAAAAATACCCTTTGGTTTTAGCTCTGTCCCTAGTATTAGCTACTATTAATTCTCTGATTATCACAGTGTGTACACACGAGAAATAAGAGGACAAGAGTTGTTCAACAGCTCTCCTGTGTCTTGTTAGCCCAAATGTGAAATACTGCTCTCATTATTGTTGGAATATAAGCCATACAAACTGTTGTCGTATAGTCCTAACACGAACATGCCTTGGTTTATTTGAAGGAATAAAATAAATGTATTAACATATAGCTTTGTAAGTGGACTGGTAGGCTTGTATGCAAATTGCAGTTCAACTTTCTAAGTGTAGATGATACTATAAGGTTTGATTAGAGTTTAAGACTGTAATCTGTGATCTTTTAAGTCTAATACCAGCCGTGAAATGATCCTCTTTTTATTGTCTGATCCAGGATATTTATTTGCAGAAATCTGTCTAGTTGTACAACACACCTGCTTCACTGAGACTGTTAAAAATAACAGATCGGGAACCTGCAGGAAAACATTATGTAGATGAGAAGTATTACTATTGTAATTGTGGAATATGAATAGAAAGTATAAGAGACCAGTGTAACAGAAGAGAAAAAAAAATGACTAATTGCTCTCCGAATATCACCTCTTGTTAGATATGGGGAAAAATGCAAACTTACATTAGAGGTAGTGCAAACAAAGCACTCAAGCACATCCCTGTGCTTCAAGGAGGAAGCTTTGACAGCGTTAGGTTAAAAAGGTCATGATTTGGGATTATATTGAATTGACATTAACTGGAATTGTCACAATTAAAATGAAAAGAATATGCAGGAATACAGCCATACAGGAATTGGATGGGCATTTATAAAAGTATGCATGCTTTGAGTGCCTAGTGTCTGCAAATAGTAGTGCTTAGAATATAGGAATCTAGGGCAATTCCTGACTTTAGGACAGTTTTTTGAAATCTGTTTTGCAGTCTGTTCTGTTTGCCCAGTAATCTGAACAGTGTTTTGAAATTCAACAAAGCAGCAAATCTCAGCATAAAGAAATTGGGTGTGAACACATTAAATACTTATTTTGCTCATGCATCTCCTCATGTTGCAGTCTGACTGATCTATCTAGAAGTCAGTTTTGACACTAATCTCTGGCAGTTTGTCCTAAAAAGGTGGCAATGAAGTCCAAATATATTCATTTTTGTTTTGCTGTTGCACAACACAAATCATGTGACATATATTTATCCAAAAATAGCATTGTATAACCTAACATATGATAGCTGAAATGTAGCTATGTGTCATATATGTCACTGCACTGGAACACATGCATAATGCTGTGATAAACACTCTACAAAGCACTTGTGAAGGCAGCCCTCTCCCCTAAGGAATTTACAGCCTGGGAGACAGAGAGAGATAAGATAAGATGTACCTGGTAACCAAGAAGTGATGCTATTTACATTTTTCTTTTCTGTTTGCTTTCTTTTCCCAGTGTTTCACCCACTGTTTTATAATGAGGTGCTGGATTGGCTGATGAGACACTTGAGAGTCTCTAGGAAGAATATGACTGAAGAATGGTGGTGGCTGGCACTGGGCTTGGGAATTCACATTTTACAAGAAAGGCAGCAGAGAGGAAAATACAAAGACAGTGATGACTGGAGATGATTCTTAAGACTCAGTCCTTGTCAAGCACTGAACATTTTGACTCCTGTCAAAGAAAATGAGGAGGGAGGTATCCTTCAGAAAGGGATACAAACTCAGAGGATGATTTTTTTTTATCAGATGTTTAATGCATAACCCAGTCCTACTCTCAGCAGTGCAGCCTTTTGACAAGCAGCAAATAACTGCAGTAATACTGCAATAAGAACTGAAGTGGTGCTGTTACTAAAGATTTTCTTTTACCTGATAGCATGCAGACTAGATATGAGGCCTTCTGTAAGTTCCCAGATGTTGTTAGATTTCTCAGGGTTATTGCTATGCTACTAAGACTTGTAGCTATTTTAATGCTTTCCTTTTCTCATTAGAGCATTGCTGACACTTTTTTTCTCAGCTTCTGTATCTGCCTGTTCCCTTGTTCTCTTCAAGGTATCCCATTTGATCTGTCTTATATATTGCTTCCTCCATTTCCCCTCCCACACTTTCCTCCTTATCTCATTTTAGTAACATAATATCATCATGTTAAATTCATGGCAAAGTTTCCCCTGATTCCTTTTGCCCAAACCTACTCCTTACTCTTGGTGAGCGCCTTGTATGGCTATACCTTGCAATGTCAGCCAAATCACACTCCGTCTCTTCCAACGTGTCCTTTGCTAATGACACAGGTTTTTTTATAGCCCTAACTGGATTTTCTGACTTTTTTATTTTGCTATTACATTTTGTGGGTAATACAGCAAAATAACAGGCTTACAATTCACTGGAAGTGCACCTCTTCTGAATCTCTTTTTTTGAGTCAAAAAAAATGTTTGATTTTGTTATCTGAATCAATTTGGTTCCTGTTCTCTTCCCCTAGTTTAAAACAAGGAGACTAATCTTTCCCAGTGAAAAACAAAAATAATACCTTTGGTTCTTTGGCTAACTATCCATAGGATAGTGGAATAAGTTTGAATGTGTAGCATATTCTTAATAATAAGAATAAAAACTCTTATATTCAATAAATTCTTAATAATCACAAGATACAAATCTGTAGTGAGAGTCAAGCAGGTGAGGATGGAATATTTTAGCCACTTCAAAAATATTCATTATATAGCTTGAGTGTGGTTTGTACAGACTAACACAATGTGCATTTATGCTTGGTTATTCTACCACAGTAGGTGGCAATGATTATGAATCGGATCAAATGTTATCCAGATGCACTATAGCTGTTAGAGTGGTGTATTTATTATAGTTCTGAAATGGTATAGTATCTATAATCAGTCTGAAAATTCTTAAATATGCCCTCAAACGTGATTAAGAGTAATTTATCTGAACAGAACATGAACAGATAAGCATGTCAACTGACATGGTTATACTCAAAGCAAAAAAAAAAGTTGATTAATATAAAACACCTGTACTCTTTAAATCATTTTAAAGATGGCATCTGTCTTCTTACAAGATTAAATCTATAGCTGATGCAATATCAGTATTTTACCGCTAGCCTGGGTGTCTGATAATCTGAAAAGTAGTATAAAAGAAGTATAAAAAAAGATGGTTTAAAAGAAACAGAAGGATAGCAACAATTATCGTTTCATAACAGGATTTTTGCCTGAAGAACTTTGTCTAAAGAACTTTGGAAGAATTTATCCAAAGTTTCAGCAACAAATGGCAAGAGTTAAAAACTTTCCTGGGTGTCAAACCTCAAAAAAGATATGAAAACAAAGTAAGGCAAGAGGAAACATTTTTTGTCATTAATCATCCTGATTATAGCACTTCATAAGTATTGTATAGAATGTTTGTAAAAACTGATTTTCACAACATCACAGAATAGGGGGAACTCTTTCAGCTTCCATCAGGCATGGTCTGATTTATTCTCTTCTCCATCTGCTTAATGTGTATAGGTAGCACGTTTAGAGAATAAAGCTTTATTTTGATACTAATATTTTATGTAGATTCACTATAATTTCTTTCAAATACTCGTCTAGAAAATCTTAAGCTCTGTGAACTTTTGCATCTTAGAAATGTAATTTCTGTAAGGCAAGAAGTAATGCAGGTTCATTGAAAGACATGAAAATATATTCCTATTGATAGATTGTTTTGATACACAGCATCCAGGAGCCAGCCAGTTAAACATTTAAAGCATTAAACATTTTGTTCAAAGGCAAATTAGGAGGGAGTCAAGAATTACAATGTGGACATTAGGACAAAATCTTTATTGCATTTTTAACCAGATGATAAATTTGTGTGTTGGGAAAGTATACTCAATACTCTCTCTCTAACTTAAGAACCAAAAAAAAAAAAAAAAAAAAAAGAAAAAAAGAAGTTTCCTCCAAAGGAGAGCCACCTGCAAAGTCATTAGTAAAGCATTTCCACTTGCCTGTTTCCAATGCATTGAGCAGAAAAAGAAAAGAGGGATCACCTCACTGAGAACAGCACTCTTCTATATTTCTACACTTTCTGCTAATTTTGGAGCACAGTGATAGCATGTGAAGAACCATGAAAACTTCTCTATTATGTTTCCATTTTAGGAAGCAAAACTATGTTCTACCTTTTAGAACACAATCCTTTTAAAGGAAGCTTTTCCTTGATTTTAGTAGAAGCAATATTGCAACTAATACCTCTGAAAGTTCTATTAATATTAAATTGAGGTTATATGGCATAGTTTCATTTCAGACAAGCATTTTCTTAACCAATATGCTGATACTGTAAGAACATACTCTATCCTGGTCTCACCTTTTCCCCTCTACCCCCAAGTCACACATGAAAGCATTCCAACATTACTGCAAATTAGCAATTTGAAATAAACTGAATCTGTCATTCTAAAATGGAAGAGGGTGAAAAATATTCTCTGGGCTATGCCTATTACCTTGATTTAACTTATGAATTCATAACTTACTGATAAACAGCTTCTTTGTCTGCTGATGCTATAAGTTGTTTAGTAATGTGTTATTATATACATTTTTACGTACTGTTTGCTATCATGATAACTGTTATCAGAACAAGCTGACAGCATAAAACTAGGATAATGATGTAGAAATATAGACATTTTGTTAGTATGTTGTACCTTCCAAGAAAAAGATTCTTTTATCCTGGTTTTAAAAATACGGTAGCACAAAGATCTTAGAACCTGAATATCATCAAATATTATCAAAGTTGTCACTTTGTCCTTCAAGCAGTTCAACCTGATACCCTGTTTGGGTTACCCTTTGCTAAGATGGAGGTTTTACCCTGAAATGACCTCTTTGGCTTTGCAGTGAATTGTTTTAGTAAACAGATGGATCATTTGACTCAAAGAAAAAAGCCCTAAAATATTCATTTAGGTCTGCAAATCATTTCTCTGAATGAGAACAGTAAATTCTAAGTGCCTGAGGCTTGAAACCTTTTGGGAGTTGGAATTCTGCATGAAATTGGGTTGTTAGTGTCTTGCCTTTATTTTATGTGATTTATTCTTTGTACTCCATGAAGCTGAATACTAGAAAACCTTTAATTACTTATTTCATGGAAACATTTGATGAGTTGTACTCCTTTCACTTTATTGGCAGCCTTGCTGAGCAATGTGTGATTGTATTTAGTACAATTGTGGTAGATATTTCATTAAAGGATTTGTTTTCCAATCTTACTTGTAATCAACTAAAGACATTACTGCATTGAAAGATATGAAAATTCTCATAACCTTTATAATTAGGAACATGAGTATAATCTACTTTTGTTGTAGTCCATAAACTGCAAATTAAAGAGGTGTGAAAACAGCAACTCTTTGCCATTTTGTGGGTATGGACTATCATATTTTGGATCTGTGTTCATTTTTGACAATGGAATAAAAAAGAATCCCTTGCAAGCTGTGGCATGGCTATAGATAAAGACACACAAAGAAAATCTTTTAAATTACATGTAATATATAAAAATATTTTAAATACTGATGATCATCCTAGATTAAATATTGCTTAGTGTCAGCTGTGTGATTTGTAGCTTTAAAGATTAGAAAAGACCATTAGATCAACAAGTATAACCCTATACAAAGCCATTTAAAATTCACCAATTTAACCCTTGTATTGGGGTCCATAAAACACACTTGTATTTGCGTAAGGCTTCCATAAAAGCATCTGATCTTGATTTGCCAGGATGAAGAAATGAAGACTCCACCTCTTCCCTTAATTATTTGGCACCATATTACTGTGAAATACTTTATTGCTAAATAAAGTAAGAGGACCTGATATGGCATATTGTTCTATAGTTTGCAATAACAATAATTTGTTTATAACTATCAGCTCCAGAAGCTGGCATCTGATTTCAGAGTTGAGCTCCAGTTCAAATGTTTTACTAAACTTGTCAACAGTTTGGCATATATGAACCCAAAAAGCTGTTTATCTGTTTTTCTTTTCTTTTTTTTTCTGTAAATGGAAATGATTACAATGTTCTTTAGTTTTACCAGCATACGACAGAAATTACACTTTCATATTACTTCAGAAGTCATGACCCTAAACTTACTGAGGTTGAGTTGTTGGGCTCTTACTTGGACATGACAGTGTCTCAGACTGCAAATGTTTGAAGAATGAATGGACAGCACACAGATACTTTACTACTGGTTTTATGTGGATTTAGATCAGACTTTATCGTTATGGAATCTCAGTTTTAAATGATTCTCACCTGTGCATTCGTATAGCATTGGAGAGACAAAGCCCCTTTAGTTTTCTTTTTTATTTGTTGCTGTTAATACATGCTTAGTTGTGAGAATCGAGGAGGACTGCTATTCTGTTAAGAAAAAGGAAAACACTGAACTCGTGTTCTGATAGGAAATGGCTGCCAGCTCTGTCCTTGGAACAGCTCACATGCCATCTAAATGGACATAGCAAGTATGGGGACATTTGGGCAAGAATATTACGTGACTGCTGTACTTCAGAATTAATTACATTGTTAGAAGGTCGCAACAATCTACACACATTTGTGCACCAAGACTCTGGAATAAATCCTCTCTTCTCTGTCAAAATGGGTTTTGCACTGTATTTTTGTTTCCACCTCTCCACTAGTCAAGTGAGTCATCAGTGTCAAATCAATGGGTTATTCTGAATCCAATGAGTAATAAAAGAATATGGTACTTGTTGAAGATGTCCTGTTTTAGCCACTAGGCACTATAATAGCCTCTTTAGTACGTATTAGCAATGTATCGTCAAGACTAACATTACCTATAATACTTTGTTTAGTAGAGAAGAGAAGAGATAAGAGACAACTCAGGAATGCTGCTTTGGTAGACCATATTGGGCAATGTCTCTCAGCAAAGCAATGAAGTAAATTTTACAAAGGCTAAACACCACATTATTTCACTGATAGGAGCTCTGATCACTGACCAAACTGTTTCCTGTAACTAATAGCTTACATTTAAAAACCAGGCTGAACCAAACCAAAGAAAAACAAATACAGTTCTTATCAGAGCAAAATAGAATTTGAAGGAAACTATATTATGCTATTTAATTCTGTCTCTGTTGGTGTCTTCATCTTTTAGGCATGGCTTAAATGACAGGGATAATCAGAGGTTGGTAAACCAGTAAAATGTTTGAGAAGAAAACAGATGGACTCCGGCTTTTCATACATAGCTGAAAAGTGACAGGCTGTCTCCCACACCTGCTCTCAGGCAGTGGGTTGTCACCTCAAGCTACTGCTAGCTTAGGACATGGCAGATCCAAGGAACTAAAATCCTCTAAGGATTAGCTTAAATCTGCACAATAGTCTTAAGTGCTAATGTTTGCCTTGTAACATGTTTATTACCACATCTACATATATTCCTCATTTGGATCCAATTTCACTGTGTTACAGAAGGAGCAGAATGTTTTTGCCATATTAAATGACCTTATGTCAGAAAAGTAAGAGGCCATCTATTGTATTACAATTTGTCTCGTGAAAACAGTTTAGACCATTGAAACCCATATTTCTGATGCACTAAAATGGTTCATTTTTGACTGTGAAAAATACTGTGAAGTGACAAGAAGCTGGTTTTGAACAAAGCAGCTCTCCAGAGAAAAGTACGTCCATATTGTAATCAAGAAAATCCTTCATGTCTAGTGTTAATTGGTGATCTGCCCTGCATATCTGATGGGAAGATTTATGGCTTGGAGCAAAATTCTCTTTCAGGGGATTCTTAATAAAGGTTTAAGGGTGGGATTTTCAGGAGCACTAATGGGATTTCTTTCAGTGATGACTAAACATCCCCCCCTGTAAAGCACTTTTGAAACTCTCTCTCAGGTTTCCAAGATGCCAAATTTGGGCTGGGTGTATAATTTTCATTCTGCACTCAGAGATAATTAAAAGACAAAAATGACAAGAACATTTCAGACTGATTTTATCAGTTCACTATATGCTTATGGAATTTTTTACAGAGCAGCTGTAAAATATATACTTCAGATGACATGGCACTTTAAAAACTGTTACTTGATTAATCTTGCTATATAGAAGATGCTTATATGTTTCAAATTTACTCATGGAAAGTATTAACTCCTTGGAAATGGGTAACATCTCACTAAGCCTTCAGTAGACAGCAGAAAGTTGGGAAGTGAAACAATTAGGCTGATTTTCAAAATTTCCTTCCTTTTATGTATTCATGCGTATATTGAAGCTGGATTCTATCGTATATATACACTTGTCTAATTTATCATTCCCATTTTCTTAAAAGCTATTCAAAATACTAAGAGGATCGAACAAGCCCTAGCGCCTATATTCAGTTCATTGCTTTAACAGTGGCTTCAGACAAGCGTAATAAATATTGTCTGTATTTGTAAGTGGTTATTGTCATGCATTGGCTGGCTGGGTAAAATATAAACCTTCTCAAGGAGCTTTGAAATTCCACTTGAAATGTTGAAATCTAACACAACCGTTCTGATAAAGTTTTCATAGTCTTGATTTGCTGATGCAGAAGGACTTTTTCTGAAGCAAATGGATGTGTCAGTTGATTCTCTTACTTTCTTCCTTTAGCCCGGGATTTTTTTCATAGAATTTGGCAAGTTAGCAAAAATTTTCATCTGAGAAACATTGAAAGGTCTTGAGAACTTTCTAAAAAGTTTATATCAAAATTTGGTATTATTTAAAATGAAGTTGGTTGTTTTTTACTTAAAAGTCTCTTACAGATTCTAACCAACTTAGGATACTGGTAGCAGTTGGTCGCGGTTTGATGCCTGCATTTAAACCATTCTTACACCTCTTAAAGTCACCTAAACAGGAGATCTAAATAAATTTTACCAACTTAATGCCAGCAGAGGGCATTACAACATAGTTCACTAAAAACACCATTATCTTTTTGGAAACAAACCAGTTTAAGAACAAACAAGATTTGATGGAGGTTTGATGAGACATGAAGACATTATTTGAAAGACATGAAGACTGTAAAATGATCTTACTGAACTGATAGGATTTTCCCATTATAATCATAAAAAATAAGCTTTTAAAATCTTACTTACCTCTTTAAATCCTACAGAAATGTTGCAATACTAGCAGTGTTACCTACCGAAATGTGACACAAAAAGTAACCATGTCTGTTTTCTTAAAAGTTAGGAAGAATATGTAAAATTTTACAATTAAAAATGCAGTAAAGAGAACTGAATGAGTATATTTGAACCTAATTTGTCAAACCTACTCAGGTGAATAGTTTCACTTACCAGTTAAGAGGTCCCTCAGTAGTGCGACATTCTCACAGCAATATGCAAAGTTTCAATATTGCAAACTCCTGCAATGCTATCACAAGGCAAAACTACCTAGCCTGAGATTGCTATCACTTTGTAAGAATATTGATTTTGAATATAAAAATGTAAAAGTTTCCCAGCTCTATCATTAGGAAATAAAGTTTGAAGATGTGAGTTAAAGCAAAATAAATAAATAAATAAATAAATAAATAATGTAGAGTGAGAATACTTTGGGGTGTGTGTGTGTGTGTGTGTGTTTGTAGCTGTAAGTTTAGAATTAGGTTTTTGGCAGATAATGTCTGTGTCTTGCTGTTCCTATTCTACTTCCCTACCTAAGAATTACAGCCATGGGGATAGTAAGTGGAAGGGGTAAATCACAGGTATTATTCTTCCCTATTGTGGTCTATAGGAATTTTGCCTGAGACTTTCTTTGGTCTGAGTATTTATTATATTACTATCTGAACTGCCACTCTGGTGCTGTCCCCTTCCAGCATTAAAATGTGAAGAGTTATTTTTCTGTTCTTGTTGCATTCTTTGACGTTAGCTATGAGTCTATGCAGCTCTGACTGTGCCCTTGAGCTAAAAGTGGGATGTTTATCCAGCAGCGGTTGAAGGTAAGTGCAGATAAATTTTGTCTACTCAGTTACAACTTGGGAAATAGAAAACCTGTCCATTTCTATAAGAGATAAAGGGTGAGTTTTTCCACCCTTTTTTTCAAAAGCAGATATTGCTGCATTTTTTTTACCCCTGCTGCAGTGCTCACTGTGTAATTTAGTCCTACATCTTATGTATTGTTAAGAGGTGAGAGGAGAGGAAACTGGAAGTTGTATATCTATGTGATCCTTGCTTAAAGTTGAGCTTTCTACTAGGGAAAAATCCATCATGGTATAACAGAAATGATCCTCTGACCTGCTAGAAGCAGTCAGCCTCCCACAGCTTTCACAAACATACTATTTTTCCAATGGTGTTCTTCATTTATGCCAGTACAATAATTTGAGAGAAGCAGCTGCTGGCTTTCAAATTAAATGACAAAATCTCCGGGAAGAAGAGGAGGAACACACTGACGGCATGTCTACACAGTTAGGAGGAGATACTTTTGTGCCTACCCCTTGCATGCTGCAAGCCAGACACATAGAGCCAGCTGCAATGCAGCAGCCATGTAGCCAGGTTATTACAGTAATGAGCCTGAGCTAATGAGGCCTGTTGAGACACAACCTGTGTTAGCTCAGGCTTGGCACTCTGCTAGCATATTTACTCAGTTTCTGGACTGGAGCTGGCTCGTGTCAGGCCATCTCAGAGAGTGGGAGGAATAGCTGTGTTACTGGATGCTCCTAACTATGTAGACATACCCTGACAGATTTGTCCTCTGGGAGGTTTTAAAGAGAGCACATGCAAGACAAGTTTTCTTTTTAATGAAATATTTAATTGAGGCCCAAGGCCTTCCCTGTAGGTTGTTTTTTGGTTGTTTTCTATTCTGAAGGCAGCTTGACCTTCTGGGAGAAAGGAGCTGTATGCAGTATGGGAGTCTGGTTCTGCTGCTTCCTGCACAAAATGGGAAGGAACTACCTTAATAGAAAATAGCCTGCTGTATGAATGGGTATATTAGATTCATCGACAGCATCCTGTCCCTCAGCTGCAATTCTTACTTGCCCTGCAGATTTGATACATGTTATCAGTGTCTACTACTGAACTTGGTAATATATATCACCTGGGCACTTCTCACCAAAATCCAATAGAACATAGAGCCCAACTGTTTGGGGGATGGGAGAGAAGGGGAAGTAATGTAAAGGAAAATAACTGCATGTCCCAAAGCAGAAGTAAATGTTTCTAAAGACCAGAAAAGAAATATATCTTGCAGAATAAGATGCTTCTTGTCAACAGAAAAAATGTTTTACTTTTTTTTTGGGGGGGAGGAAGGGAATAGTTAAATCATTTTTTGCTGCTTTCCTTTATTTCCTACCTCACAATACAGTACCTCACAAACATTTTAAATATATACATTTTTAGTTTGATCATTATATATTTGCATAGTTGTCTCAAAGGATAATTTTGATTGATTGATGGAATCTTTATGTCTTTTCTCCAATATATTGCATGGAGGTTTTGCAAAGAATTTAAGATTGTCTATATGTATGGGCAGAAAAGGCCAAAACTGGGCTAGTCCTCACATACGGAGGAAAGCAATTCTATTTATTCATTAAAAGAGACATCTTACCACTTCAAGCAGGGTGCCAACAGCTAGACCAGCAACACACACTGCTAGTGTTTAAGTTGTTTTGCTGCTGCATCCAGCAGCACACTGTGTCTGCTGACAAGTAGTACGTACTTCTGACATCAACAAATAAGCATACCATCATGGGGCAAAGACTCTCTCGCCTCTTCCCATGCTAGTCACACAGCATACACCGAAGCATTTCAGGGGGTGTAATAAAATGTGTGCCCTAGGCACTACAGCAGGATGTCTCTATCATTTGTAGTTCCATCTTTACTTTTTCCCCTCCTCCACTCAAGGGCAGAATACAATATTAAAGCTATAGTAAGCATTTTTTTTAATTAAAGGAAGTTAAATATATGGGATCAGATAGGCTTTCATCATACAATTATAAGTTGTATGCTGATCATTTTAAATTTCAACATGCAATTTAAATTGTACTGAGTGAGCTGGCTTGGGTATCTGCTTTGCATTTGACTAAGTTAATTCACTGCAGGTATTCAGCTCTTAAGTGGCGTCTGCTTTAAATATGTGCAGTAATTCAATCAAAGAAATAAGATGGATAGTTTATGTAATCCTTTTCGTTTCCAGATTGCTAAGGTTAACCTTAACTATTCATGAATTAAAAATGCATGCAGCAATCTCCAACTAATACATGTAAAAAAAACTTTTTTTTGATGGCCTGTTGAAAACCATGTAGTATTTCCTTCTTTTAAAATATAATTGATAGAACCTACAAGCATTGTGTATCATTTCTTCCACTTATTTATAATCTCAAACAAAAGTTTTGTGTAACTTATTTGAAATGGTTGTCTTTGGTAATATTAGACCTTTTCTCTGAGCCAGGAATATAGGTAGTTTTCTCTTCAGAATTTTGGATGCATCTTTCCAACAGCCCTTTTCAGTGCCAGTAGATTCTGTGACATGAATGGGAACCCACAGGCAGATATTAGAGAACAATAATGCTCTGTTGAAGCCTTCACAATTTCTGGAGTAATTAAATAAAGAAAAAAAAAAGAATCAGTTCCTTTTCATTTTGTTAGTTCATTGAATGCCAGTTGAATGTTTTTGCTTCTTAGCTCTCTCTTCTGATATATAGTCCAAACAATCCACTAGGTGACACCCTCATACTCTTTCCTGTGCTCTGTATAGGGGCAAGGAGCTTCTGAGTACTGAATGGCTCATTTGTTTAACATTTAAACCAAATACTGAGATTTCAGGGACAGGTCTCTCTTTGTTTAACAATATCGGAGATAACACTGGTTTTGCAACAAATACTATGTTGTTTGTATATAAATTACATATTAAATAGATTAGCATTTTGTCATTAACAAGAACAAAACCACAGAGAAATTGTACAAAATATTTCCTATAATTATATAATGTTAAAAAGACATTTGAGCTAGTCTGCTGAGTAGACTGAATAGAAAATATGCCCCTAGCATTTTTTTGCTGGCGGAACAGAAGGACTATAGCTTCAGTGATTTTTTTTCCAAGAGAGATGTGCTATAGCATCTTTGAAACAGAAATGAAAAGCTAGAATCACCACTAATATAAAGGATTATTACAAGATAAACATCAATGGAATTTTATGCCAGTGGTGAATTTTGCTTGTATTCCTTTAGGTTGATAACAATGTTTTATAAATCCTTTGAAGAAAGGATCTTTTGTTCTGTTGTTTTTTAAAACCTAGAATAATGAGGCTTGATCTTGTTTAGGGTCTCTGTCTACTAATTCAACATAAAAATAAAATCTTACACTTTATTGCTACTATTCCTTGCTCTGCAATGACTATGAATACTATTCTAAATGTTGTACAAGAAGGTAGTGAAAGGCATTGGGAATTCACTAGTGATGTAATTATCTGTAACATCAAAGAAATAAGAGTTACATCCAAAATTAGTGTAAATAAAAGCCAAATCATGTTGGGGAACCTAACAATCAAACACAACAAAAAAGATTTCTTTGAATAGTGTGTTTAAACAGTTAACATCCAGGTCCAAAAAAAAGAGAGAAAGAAATTGATTTACATGGACATGGAAAGAACTTTTTTTGTTTCGTTTACCCTCAATCCAAGTTGATTATACTGCAACTGCAGGCTTTCATGCTTCTGAAATCCATTCACTTTTGAAACTCAGCTACACTGTACAGAACCAGGCAATGTGCCCTTGCGACAAAGAAGGCCAACGGTATCGTGGGCTGCATTATGCAGAGCATTGCCAGCAGGGTAAGGGATATGATCCTTCCCCTCTACTCAGCCCTAGTGAAGCCACAGCTGGAGTGCTGTGTCCAGTGCTGGGCTTCCCCATTCCAGGAGAGACATGGAAATGCTGGAGTGAGTCCAGTGAAGGGCTGCTAAGATGACTAAGGGACTGGAGCATCTCTCATCCAAGGAAAGGCTGAGAGAGCTGGGCCTGTTCAGCCTGGAGAAGACTCAGAGGTGATCTTACCAATGTGTTTAAATATCTGAAGAGAGGGTGTAAAGAGCAGGGTGCCATACTCTTTCCAGTGGTGCCCAGTAACATGATGAGAGGCAACAGGCACAAACTAAAACACAGGAAGCTCTGTCTGAATCTAAGGGAAAACTTTTTCACTGTGAAGGTGATCAGGTTTCCCAGAGAGGTTGTGGAGTCTCCTTCCTTGGAGACTTGTTCAAAAAGTCATCTGGACAGGGTCCTGGGCAACCTGGTCTACCTGACTTCCCTTGAGCTGGGGGGATGGACTAGATATGTTTAAAGCTCCCTTCCAATCTAAATTGTTCTGCTATTTAGGCTCCTTCTTCAAACAAGTTCATTGACTGCTTGGTTTTAATGTAGAAAAATATTTTTTATTTTATTTTTTTTACTGAAACCTGCCAAAAACTACCGAAATTATATATTGTTCTACATTCATATATAATGTTTATTGGCTTCAGGCAGGATTCCTAACACAAATAAGACCCATAATGCACTTAGATACACACATCTGAAGGGACAGATATAATTCCTTGTTCCTTGTATTTTTTCATTTTATTTCAGATTATTAATTGTTAGACTATAGAAGAGAGATACAGCTGAATACCATATTTTAAACTTATCTTAAGGTATAGTGATATGTTATCAGTGATTTACATGAAAATGATTAAGAAATTAACTAGAAAAAAAAAGGGGATGAAGGACAGGACCCATGGAATTGCATGAGTTACTACTGGTGTATGTGCAAGTGTATTAGTTCATTTCATGGGATACTTGAATCTACAGGGTTGATTATGTGAAAGCAAACTCAAGCCTGGAACAAATGTCATACAAATCTTGACAAAAAAAAAAGCCATGAAAATAGTTATAGTTGGAATAATTTATACAAATATATTTATAATAGTCTAATTGGTAACAATAACAATGTGCTCTTATCTCACTGATGTCAGTATAATCTTATTTGTACTACATAGGATAATATTACTGACTGAGTCATACTGGTGGCCAGCCACAGAATGCTCAGAATTATAAATTCTGTGTGTGTAAGGACAGTACGCATACACATGTATTTGTGATCATATAATATGCACATGCACACACATACATTTTTCTGGCAGCCACTTCATAACTGGAAGGCTACACAATAGTTTAAGATCAAGAAGCAAAAAGTAATTTGAAGTTCAAAAAAGTTTGCGTATTGAGAGTACAGCTGCCCCATAACACATCCAAGGCATCAGGCACATGTCTCTATCTTTGGAGAAAAGTACCCTAGGATCTTTAGTAGATCCAAAAATTCAGGTTCTTTGAGGTGATAAATCACATGTGAAATAAAGCACATTCTCCCATGTATCAGAGGCAGCACTGCTTTCAGTCACTTTAAGGGAAGAGTGCCATCTGCTGAATGACAAGTACCATTTCTGTAGAACCTTCTTTTCTTGGAGGTTTCCTAAACAAAACCCCATTTCTCAAACACACGCAGCTTGTGTAAATTCATATATGTGAGTAGTCTTAGTCTGTTAAAAAATACATGTTTTTATAAGTCTCAAAATTTGGGTGGGAGGAATAAGAAAAGAAGCACCAAATCAAAAATTCAGTTTTTCAACTGTTGTGCATCCAGTACTGTATGAAACATATATAGAAAGATAAATGTTGGCAGTTAGAACCAATATTTCACTTGGCTGAATGCAATAGATATATGTTATTATGCAGTCAAATGCATACATATTTTATTTTCTAAAGACTTGGAATTGGCCCGTGGTTTTAAAATTCCCCTAAAAAGCATGACTTTATGTCAGTGGAAATGGGGTATTTTTTCCTATGCTTTTGGGAGTTAGACTTTTACATGGATATGATTTGGAATGGAATATAGCTTTATGACATTTTTGCCTTCTCCTTTTCAGATGTTATCAAATTAACTTGTCTGATTATTTTTCATGCATTCATATTACAGATTAACACAGCAAGTACCTCCACATTTTACCGCATGCAGAAAAAGTATTCCCCAAACTTGATAAAGCCATATTTCTTATTCTAGAAATGTTATCTGAGATATATATATATATATTTAGTATCAAGGAGAATAAGAATACTTGAATAGCACACATTTTGTAGGAACATCTGCAGAATTAAAGATGATGTCAATTACTTATAAGATATTATGATGAATTTCTGTAGGCTTACAATTTGAAGAGAACCACTCAGCTGTGCAGCTGTTATATATTATTACAATTTAAAAAGATAATTAGAACAGTTTATATCTGCTCCGAGTAATTTTTTAGGAGTAAGAAAACACTGACAGCTAAACAGTATGCTATCAAGTCTTTAAGACAGTACACATTGAACAAGTCTTTGAAGTTTTAGTGTACTTTTACTACAGGTAACTCTTGTAGAATGTATCCATACTTCTCAAAGGATAAAGATTTCTTTACAGTGATAACAGCAGTCTTAGATTCCTGTTAAAAGTTGGGGTAACTGAGGCACAAAGGCTTTATTTAATCTACTTACACTCACCTCATGATCATATGATAATGAAATTCAAGTTTCAGTCCTTCATCCATTGCTCAGTTTAGAACATCTTTGTGTCTGAAATGTGAAATAAGAAAGCTAGCATCCAGCACACATAAGACTTCAACACGACATAAAGTTTTTACTGGCACTTTTTAAAAAATGACTTAAGCAAAAGAGTGCATGAATCTAGAAATTTTTACTATTCCACTAAAGTATGGGAAACAGATTTATCTTGAGTACAGAAAACACTCCGGGAATTAGGCAAATCGTTTATTCACCTTCTCTCTACTTCTTATATAGTTGTTGCCAGTTACAAACTAAATGAATTAATGTATGCTGTATGTTGATAAATAACACATACATCATAGAAATGGATTTAAAACAATTTTGTTGCAATTCAAGATTACATGGAATATTGATAGTTTCATATAAAAACAGGGATACATAAAAATGACATTTTACATGCCTGAAAAATTTATCTGTACTGGTGGTGAGTTTTGTTTTATTTCTGAAGATAGTTCAGTCTAGGCATTACGAAAATCTAACTATATAGTAACTGGAACAGGTTATCTAAAGAAGATAGGAAATCGCAGTGCTCAGATAATTTTAATAATGGGTTTAAAAAAAATTTGCTGGTGACAGTCTGCATATACTTGACCCTATCTCAGAATAGGGAGCTGAATTACATGAACTCTTGACCTCATTTTCTGCCCTACATGTGACTCCATTTATTTAAATTTTTAAATTAATTTATTGAAATTTCAGACTTCTCGCTAGGCTTCAAGGACCCCTTCACTAGTTTTGCTGTATGTTTTAATTCTGGAGGTGCTAATACAGTTTTCTTTCATTAAGTACAGAATGATGGCATGAGATCACTGTTTGAGCAGAAATAAAAATTGTTTTTGGCTAGGTACAGCTTTAACAACTCTGGCCATATGTAGATTTATTAACTGTAGAAATGCCTATTATTGATTCCATAGTTGTGATGATTGTTTTCTAAATGTGTTCAAAATAGGACAGTCATTCTGTTTCCTTTCTGAAAATGAATGTCCGGTCCGTGCAAAGCACCAAATTATTTTTCTAACTTTTAATGCTTGATTTATTCTCATTGGTTTTAGTGGAAAATCTTGCACAGATCTTTGGCTTCTGCTGATACACTTGCAGATCAGGAACTTTCTTTTTGAATGCAAAACCATTTTGTTTTAAATTGCTGAAAATTGTCTTTACACATCTCACGTGCAAAAGGACTAAAATAGATTGAATGAAATTTGCAGGACCTTTCTGGCATTGGATTCTTAGCCTGAGTTTGTCCTACGCCACACTGAGGGAGGCAAAGTGTGGCAAACTCAGTGGATTTTGATATGCCTGTATGAGTGTGATTTGAATGAGAACATTAAATTTGTTTGGCTGATAGAGATGGAGGGTGCATAGAAATCCTATGCCAGGAAGTGAAGTAAGGCTCTTTCAAGCCTTTGCCCCACTGCTAGAAAAGCTCATTTGTAACGAGATTAATTTATTGAACATGCTTCTTAGAAATTAAATTTCTTTTCAAATCTCATTCAGTCCTTATAACCCAATGAATCAAACCTAGATGTACATGGAGATTTACTGTGAAGTGGTAGTACTGCCATAAATCCAAACTGTCTAACAACAATCTTTCTACCCTGGTCCATCTCCTCCTTTCACTTAGAGCATTAAGTCTTCCTCCTCACCAGTATGTTAGGTCTGTTGGCTTGAGACAAAGTTTCCACAACCATGTAAAGTTGACTGTTAAAGCCACTTACACAGCTCCACATAGTATTTGTTGTGCCCCTAGCTGCAGAAGCACAAATTTAACAAAGCTTTTTCCTGTAGATAGGGCCCATGCCTGCAACATGTAACACTAGTCACTAGGGACCATCCAATAAGCCACAACCTCATTGCTCCACCAGGAATACCAGGCTACTCTGTAACTGCCTGCAAAACCCTTTATTTACTGTGCTACTTTCTAATGCAATTGATAATTATAGCACAGGAAGGGAAAATAACGAGGTGAGCTGTGACAGGGAAGCAGGGCTAAGGCTTTATCTGCTGCGGCATTTCTGCTCACCCCAGTAATGCCGAGTTGGCAAGAGGGCGCACTGCAGAGTTGCCCACTGAGTGTGACCTAAACGTCCATGAAGGAGGCCTCAGCAAACTTAGTTTCCTAGTGGGGCGTGGAGTTCTGGAGACCTGTGCGGTGTTTTTTTCTTTTTTTCTTTCTTTTCTTTTCTTCTCTCGCGCTTTTTTTTTTTTTTTTTTT
>NW_028186712.1:1436996-1438406 GCF_003343005.1 Rhea americana
CGGGCGCTGCGCGGCGCCGGGCGTGCGGGGGCTGTGTAGGTGCGGCTCCTCTCTCTACAGTGTCCCGAGGCGGCATCAGACCTGCAGCAGCAGCAGCGGAAGAGGAGGAAAACAGAGGCGGGGGAAACCCACGGCGGACGCATCGTGACACCAGAAACTTCAGGGGCGGCGGGCTCGGCCCCTCCCGGCTGGTGCACCCCTGCCCCGGCGGAGGGGGAAGGAGAGGAGCTGCCGCTGCTCCTCCTCCCGCTGCTGCTGCTGCACCGAAGGGTGGGTGGGTGGGAGGGGGCGTTGGCCCTTGGAAGTTTTGCTTTCTTGCTTGCTCGCTTTGCCCCTCTTTTGTGTCCTCCTCCGGCGCTGGGGGGTGGTGGTGGTGGGTGGAGGGGGCGAGTTTGGGATTGCCGCGTGCAGCGGGGGGCGGCGGCGATGCTGGGCAGGGCGAGGAGTTGCCGCCGGGGCTGCCCTGCCTGCTGCCCTGCGTGACTGCTGCGGCGCGGCTCGGCTCGGCACGGCTCTGCCGCCGCTCCCGGCGCTCCTGCCTCCTTCCCCTCGTGATGGGAGCGAGGGCTGCTGCTGCTGCCGCCGCCAACACCGCCGCCGCTGTGCCGCCGCCTCCTCACTCCTCCCCGCGGTCTGCCACAGCCACCGCGACCAGCCTCTCGCCCGGCGCTGCCGCCGCCCCTTCTTCTGCCTCGGATGCCCAGTGACTTTGTGTCTCACTTTGCAGAAAGCACTTCCCCCCCCTTTTTTTTCTCCTTTCCCCCCTTCTTGCCTCTCTCTACTTCGCGGAGCGCAGCAGCAGCTGGTACATACATACCGGTATTAATATTCTTTGTTCTGTTTTGTTACTTGCTTGTCCCGGGTACTGACAAACAAAGTCTCAGGAGCAACTTGTGAGCGGGAGGCAGTGGATCTCGGCCCCGGGAAAGTGAGGATCTTTTGTTTTCTCCTCTTGCTTTGGATGGTCCTGGGAAGTGTCAAAGCGGCTTTTAGGAAAATCGGGGCCGAGAGAGGAGCGAGCGGAGTGCCCGTGCTCCTGAAGTCTCTTGGATTTGACAATTCCCTCTCCGGAGAGTGCTCGCCGCTAAAGTCCTGGAGGATTAAGAAACCTTGCTTATATTAAGCTTCTGTGGAATTACAGTTGGGGGCTTTTCGGTTTTATTTCTCCCCCCGTCTCTCCTGGCATGAGACTGTCTGCAGGCGCCACCTGAGGACAATGATCGCGGAGTTTGCTCACTTTTACCTCTTTGGATTAATATGTCTCACCTCAGGTAACCACCACCCCTGAACAAATACAGCGGCGGGCTCTCGGCGGCGGCAGCGCTCCCGCCGCCCCGCTCGGGGCCGCGTTGCCGCGCGTGGGGGGAGGACGCGCCCAGCCGCCCTCTCCTTTCCCTCCCTCTCTCCCTC